>NC_048582.1:18716405-19016405 GCF_013265735.2 Oncorhynchus mykiss
AAACAACGTTTCATTTAGTATATATTAGGTTAATGTAAAGAGTTTGACATCGGCAAGTCCTCCTGGTAAAGTTGTCAGTCAGAACTACTGTCATCACCACAACATCCAGAACAGCGCTGCCAGGATCCTGATGAGAAACTGAAAGGTGTCATAATGTATTTGTTCGCAAACATCCTTTCTGAATTTAAAAGTAATCCAAGAAGTAATCATCTAGATTTTCAAAAGTATCTGTAATCTGATTACAATATTTTTGATAATTACATAACTGATTACAGTTACCATCTAGGTGATGGGAGGCTTATATTTTGGTGTGGGGGTGATGTTTGCCAGGACAGGGAGCCAGGGGATGCAGGGTGGATCATAATGTGCCAGTTCCTAAATAAAAATCATCTTAACTAATCCAATCTGTAAGTGGTTGGATTCATTTCACCTGTTATAGACATGGTTATGCAGTTTAGACAGTT
Organism: Oncorhynchus mykiss; assembly: GCF_013265735.2. NCBI lineage: Eukaryota > Metazoa > Chordata > Actinopteri > Salmoniformes > Salmonidae > Oncorhynchus > Oncorhynchus mykiss. The sequence goes on from NC_048582.1 coordinate 18,716,870, forward strand.
TAGTCTCATTTATCAATCTTCCCTACCTTGGCAGTCATTCTAACTGCAGATTGTGGGTGATGCGCATGATGGCATTTAGCTGTGTGTCGACTCTATGTGTGTGTGTGTGTGTGTGTGTGTGTGTGTGTGTGAGTGTGTGTGTGTGTGTGTATGTGTGTGTGAGGTAAGGACAGAGACAGAAGCGGATGAGAGACATCCCACTCCCTCATTTTTTACTGGTTCATATACAGTCAACTAAGCAGACCTGACCTAGCTGCTAATGCATTGGTGCCTTTGCGAGAGCCACCCCATTAACACACACACACACACACACACACACACACACACACACACACACACACATACACATACACACACACACACAACAACAACAACTGCGATCAACCACGGCACACACCTGTCACTTCCCCTCATGTCAGTGTTTTATTTATTTTATTTGACAGTTTAACAAATACATACACACAGTACAAATCTAGACAGAGATAATACAACAGAGTGTATTACTTATTTCAATTGTGTCCCTTGCTGTCGTTTCCATTCCATTCATGTGGATTTGATATGTTTTTCATGTCATACACTTCAAAGCCACTATTGCCCTCTCTGGGTACAAATAATGCTGAAAGTTGAACTTGAGGCCCATTGAGTGTCATTAGATACAGTATTTTGCATGTCATGCATGTCTTCATCTCATTCTAAGGATCAGAGGCTGCGTTTAAACAGGCATCCAAATTCTGATCTTTTGCCCAATTATGTGCAAAAGAGCTGATCTGATTGGTCAAAAGACCAATTTGTGAGAAAAAAATATTAGAATTGGGCTGCCTGTGTAAACGCAGCCAGGGAACAAGTGCGACTACATTATTAACTTTCACTTTTCTTCAAAGGTCACCTCAACCTTCACCTTCTATAAACTACCTTTCTAGATCTGGCTCATGATGGTGAAGAGGCGTACGTTCCCTCTACTGATAGCTTCTGCTCTGGCAGTCATGGTCTACGTCATCTTCACATTGCCCAGGTACCGTGAAGCCTCTGCCGTACGATCAAGAAATAAAAGTGCCAAAGGGAGAACATTGTCTGGGACATTACATTTCTGCTGTAGAAATACAACATCTGTCCATGATTCCTCAGGTCACAGCCAGGCAACCACCAGCACCTCTATCTGCACCACATCTCTGACCAGTCCATCACGCCTGTCAACGACACCAAACACTTCATGGTGGGGGCCTACAAGGAACATCGTTTGGAGGGAAGCTCCGTACGCATCATCAGTATCTTCAGACGAGACTCTGTCCAGCCTCTGTACTGTGTGTTCTACTGTGGGACTCACTGGGCTAATGGAATGAAGGCTGAAGTCCAGATGCACTCTGATCACTTTGGTACCTGTCATTTTCTATTTGGTTTTAGCCCTGCACTGACACACCTGAATCAACACCCAAATCAAAGAAATAAGGGGCTTGGTGATTCGCTGATTAGTTTGTTGATTTGGTTAACACTATACAGTAATTATATGTGTCTCTGTTCTGTATTGGGATAAAGGTTTCCGCTTCGTGACGACCGACGTCCTTTGTCCGAATCATCCCGACTGCGACCCATCACACGTGACCCTCGCCATACAAGCTGACGCCAAGCTCGCTCAGAACCAAACCTTCCTCCGCATCCAGAACCTTGTGAAAAGGGAGGAAGAGGAGTTTCAGTTCAACTTCACTGTCTGTTGGTCCAATTTATTTGGCGATTATAACAACGTGCTTCAGGTCACCCAGACTCTGGAGATGTACAAGTGAGTATTGATTGAGTGATTGGTTGATTGATTGATGGATTCCTTGATTGGTTAATTGGTGGATTGGTTGGTTCATTTATTGATTGATTGGTTGGTTGATTGATTGATTGGTTTATTGGTTAATTGATTGGTTGATTGTTTAATTGATTGATTGATTGATTGATTGCTATGTTGCAGGTTGTTGGGAGTGCAGCATGTTGTGGTGTATAACACCAGCTGTGGACCAGACCTGGAGAGACTGCTACAGAGTTACACACAGGAGGGCTTTGTTGAAGTAGGAATTAATTGATTGGATGGATGGATGGACAGATAGATGGGATTCATTAACTGACTGATTAATTGACTGCAGGTGGTGCCCTGGCCTATCAACCAACACATGAACCCGTCCAATGGGTGGCAGCCCAGTGAACATGGAGGGGACATCCACTACTATGGCCAGTTGACCACTCTAAATGACTGTGTCTACAGAAATATGTATCAGTCACGCTATGTACTGCTGAACGACATCGATGAGATTATAGCTCCATACCAGCATCAAACCCTGCCCCAGATGATGGATGTACTTCAGAGGCAAAACCCAAAGGTAGGGGGAGGACTCAGGGAAGTACTGTGTATGTGTGTTAAGGTAGATCGTTACGTGTGTGTTGTGCATATGTTAGGCTGTGTTTACACAGGCATCGAAATGCAGATTTTTTTCCTCAATTATTTGGCACATCTGATATAATGTGATATTTTCCCCAATTTGTTAACAGCATTTTCTGATCTTTGGTGTTTTTAGTTGTTAATAATTTTGTTGACCAATTACATCAGATCTTCTCACATCAGATATTTTTTTGAATTGATTGAATTGGTCAAAAGACTAATTAGTGAAAGATTTGGGTTTGGGCTAACTGTGTAAACTCATGGAATCTTATCTTTTGAGTTCTGACACCACATTCGTTTGCGGTTCTCATCCTCAGTCTGGACGCTCAGATCAGAATTGTTGTGCTTTGAAGTGTTTGTTTTTGCACATGACCTGCCATTACCAAGATGTTTAAAGGAACAGTGACAGGAAATTCATGAGCAAAGTGTTTGCGTGCTATTTCATATGCTACATCAGTGTGAATGTGCAAGTCTGATATGAGTCAAAATACAATAGTGTGGAAAGTGAGAAAAATAGATCAGATATGAAGAAAAAAAATCTGAATGAATTCTCTCTTTCGCCTTCTCTCACCCCAACCTCCATCTCCCCAGGCTGAAGTGTTCCTCATAGAGAACCACATCTTCCCTAAGTCCCAGTTTGAGCCCAGTGGAAGATTTGAACGACCAAACTGGCGGGATGTTCCAGGGATCAACATCATGGAGCACATCTACAGAGAGGAGCCAGACTATCGCATCTACCACCCCTCCAAGATGATAGTACGGCCCAGGTTAGAATCTGCCACCCCTCCCAGATGATAGTACGGCCCAGGTTAGAATCTGCCACCCCTCCAAGATGGTAGTATGGCCCAGGTTATAGTCTACCACCCCTCCAAGATGGTAGTATGGCCCAGAGTAGTTTACTAAGAAGCTAGCTAGATGTACTCAGGGTTTTCTAAAGCTAGTCAGCTTCAGTTAGGTTCACATTCCAGCTCAGGCTTCATCCCTATTACGACAGTGGATATTGCTTGTCCTCCTGCTTCTCACTCTAGCAGACTTATAACTGTGCATGCATGTCACACGTGGCTAGTCGAACTCTGAACTTTTCATTGAGACAATGTTGAAACGTAAATCCATGGGTGAGTCAGTGCCATATTTAAATTCTTTCCAAAATCAACATGAAAGAAAAGCTATCTTGCAAATCCTGCAGATTATGGAGTGAAAAGGGTTATTAGAAGTGCCTGTCTTTCTTTTATTACGTATCGTTCATGCCTTCTTTGGTGTGTTTATCAATGCACAAGCACCTTTTTTCCCCTCTCCAATAAATAAAATCATTTTATAAAGTCATACAAATGTCATACTGTGAGTGAAGTTTCAAATGCATCCTGTCATTACCAAATGTGTAATGTGATAGGTATTTTAATATTACAATTTTTTTTACACAAAAAAGTAAAAAGTATTTGGTTAATACAATATTTAATCAGTGGTCCTCTTCAAATCAAAAGGATGATGGGAACCTGATCTCATTGGTCCTGAACTCACGGCTCAGACATTTCATTCAGAATAAGTAGAGTTAGCCCTGAGTTAGCCTGCCTCGGAGCAGTTTAGTTCCTAAGGATACTTTGCCATAGAAATGTACCTGGATAAAAGGTGAGCCACATTTGTATGAGTAGTTATCCCGAGTTGAGCTCAGTTTGTAGTATAGGGCTCTGGTTAGAATCTACCAACCCTACAATATGAATTTATGAGCCTGGTTAGAAAAGAATACAACCTCTGTCTAACAACCCTAGAGCAGTGGAGCAGACGTCGGTCCACTCTGTCTAACAACCCCAGGGCAGTGGAGCAGACGTCGGTCCACTCTGTCTAACAACCCTAGAGCAGTGGAGCAGACGTCGACCCACTCTGTCTAACAACCCTAGAGCAGTGGAGCAGACGTCGGTCCACTCTGTCTAACAACCCCAGGGCAGTGGAGCAGACGTCGGTCCACTCTGTCTAACAACCCTAGAGCAGTGGAGCAGACGTCGACCCACTCTGTCTAACAACCCTAGAGCAGTGGAGCAGACGTCGACCCACTCTGTCTAACAACCCTTCTGTGTCTCTGACCCCAGGGCAGTGGAGCAGACATCGGTTCACTCTGTCTAACAACCCTAGAGCAGTGGAGCAGACGTCGGTCCACTCTGTCTAACAACCCTTCTGTGTCTCTGACCCCAGGGCAGTGGAGCAGATGTCGGTCCACTCTGTCTAACAACCCTTCTGTGTCTCTGACCCCAGGGCAGTGGAGCAGACGTCGGTCCACTCTGTCTAACAACCCTTCTGTGTCTCTGACCGCAGGGCAGTGGAGCAGACGTCGGTCCACTCTGTGCTGCGTAACTTTGGGCAGACAGTGAAGGTTCCTCCTAACGTGTGTCATATCATCCATGTCAGAGTTCCCCTACAAGGAGGACTGACCAAGAAGGAGCTGCATGAAGACAAGAGGGTCTGGGACTACGAGAGCCAGCTGGTTCCTAATGTAGATAAAGCATTGGAGAAGGCAGGACTACTGCGCATGTGAATAGATTTGCTTCATCCTGAACCAAACCTGCAGAGAAGTTTAGCCCCACACTTGAACGCTCTTAGGTGTTGCAGACATTGACCCGCTATGCTGTTTACTTTGTGCCTCTGCTTCATATCGCTGAGTCTATCTTTAAGTGTATTACAATTGTAATGAAAGTATGAATAGTATTTGTTTTATTTATTTGATTTTATCTGTACTTAAAGTAATAATAATAAAGCCCCTTTACAATGAGTAGGATTGACTGTGCTTTGTGTACTTTTTAAAGTGTACTTCAATTCATAGCTTATAAAGTTGTGCTTCGGTATTCTTAGACTACATACAGTTGAAGTTGGAAGATTACATACACTTTAGCTAAATACATTTAAACTGAGTTTTTCACAATTCCTAACATTTAATCCTAGTAGAAACTCCCTGTCTAAGGTCAGTTAGGATCACCACTTTATTTTAAGAATGTGAAATGTCAGAATAATAGTAGAGAGAATGATTTATTTCAGCTTTTATTTCTTTCATCACATTCCAATTGAGGTCAGGGCTTTGTGATGGCCATTCCAATACATTGACTTTGTTGTCCTTAAGCCATTTAGTGACATCAATACGGGATCATAACGTTCGCCTGGTTAGTCTGTCACAGAAAGAGCGGCTGTTCATTATGTTTTGTGCACTCAGTGTATGTTATGGCAACATAAATCATTTCTGAATTTTGGGTCCATTCCAAAAGGTTCTCTTAGTTTACTACAGATAAGCCATTTAGCAGACGCACTTATCCAGAGCAACTGGATTAGGGTTAAGTGCCTTGCTCAAGGGAACATCGCCAGACTTCTCACCGTCTTTTTTAAGAGATATTTTTTCCTGAGTAAACAGATTTGATCTGAGATAAAAAAATAAATAAACAGAATGACAGAGTGCTATAGAGAGACAGACAGAGTGCTATAGAGAGACAGACACAGTGAGACGGTTGATGAAGAGACACAAGCTATGATATCTCGGTGAAGGGAAGAGTTCATACTCATCATTACAATAGTGCCATGGTGCCCAAATTGTAAATCAGTGCTGCTATATCGATGCTACAGCTGCTTGCTATAGCTGCTGCTCGCAGCAATATTTTGTAAAGGTATTTGCAGATTATATTGAACAGATGACAATGGGAAAAGGTTGTGACAAAGGGCAGTAGTTGACCCGGATTCTAACCAATACTGACACCGACACCGAAGACGATTGCCAGGAGCCACTAGACATCATGTCACTAGCTTTGTTTCCATGAACTTGTCCAGTGGTTTTTTTGTCGACATTTAGAAAGTTTGCATGGCAATTGCCTGCTAGAGTGCGTTTCCATTTAACTACAGTATCTTGTGTCCATAAAAACAGCGGGACGTAATGATGTCACACCACCTTTTTCGCAAAACACAACAGTATCGAGTAAAGTGTTTCCATTACCCATTTAGACAATTTGCGCATAAAAAAATTGACGACAGCCTGTTTGTCCTCTAACCTACTGTATCTGTTTCATGTCTCAGGTATATGTAATGAAAGCCAGCATGTATAGAATGCAAAAATTAACTCATATTTGCCATAAAACATCCCCAGCGCATGATGCTGCCACCACCATGCTTCACCGTAGGGATGGTGCCAGGTTTCCTCCAGACGTGACGCTTGTCATTCAGGCCAAGAGCTCAATCTTGGTTTCATCAGACCAGAGAACCTTGTTTCTCATTTTAGGTACCTTTTGGCAAACTCCAAGCGGGCGGTCATGTGCCTTTTGCTGAGGAGGGGCTTCAATCTGGCCACTCTACCATAAAAGCCTGACTGGTGGAGTGCTGCAGAGATGGTTGTCCTTCTGGAAGTTTCTCCCATCTCCACAGAGGAACTCTTTAGCTCTGTCAGAGTTACCATCGGGTTCTTGGTCACCTCCCTGACCAAGGCCCTTCTCCCCTGATTGCTCAGTTTGGCCGGGCGGCCGGCTCTAGGAAGTGTCTTGGTGGATCCAAACTTTTTCCATTTAAGAATGATGAAGGCCACTGTGTTCCTGGGGACCTTCAATGCTGCAGACATTTTTTGGTACCCTTCCCCAGATCTGTGCCTTGACACAATCCTGTATTGGAGCTCTAAGGACAATTCCTTCGACCTCATGGCTTGGTTTTTGCTTTGACATGCATTGTCAACTGTGGGACCTGATAGATACAGGTGTGTGCCTTTTCCAGATCATGTCCAATCAGTTGAAATTAACAGAGGGGGACTGCAATCAAGTTGTAGAAACATCTCAAGGATGATCAATGGAAACAGGATGCACCTGAGCTCAATTTCGAGTCTCATAGCAACGGGTCTGAGTACTTACGTAAATAAGGTATTTCTGTTTTTTATTTGTTATAAATTTGCAAAGATTTCTAAAAAAGTGTTTTTGATTTGTCATTAGGGGGTAGTGTGTGTAGATTGATGAGTGAAAACATGTATTTAATCCATTTTAGATTAAGGCTGTAACGTAACAAAATGTGGAAAAAGTCCAGGGGTCTGAATACTTTCCGTAGACACTGTATCTGCCGTTTCCATTACACATGTCTCAAAGATATTTTTTTGCGACATTGCTTTTGTCGAATCGCAGCCTGGTCTCATATACTAGACCTTACATTCTTAAAGAACATCCGAAACGCTCAAATTAGTATGATATGTTACATTTGGTATGGTTACATTGGGTGGATGGGTGGGCGTATAACACAAATGTCTAGTAACCAAAATGTTGTGAGTTGAAATCTCACAATGGACAACTTTAGCATTTTAGCTCATTTGCAACTTTTCAACTACCAACTACTTTTTAGCTACTTTATAGCTACTTAGCATGTTAGCTAAACCTCCCCCTAACCCTAACCTTAATCCTTTAACCTAACTCTTAAATTGTACCCTAACCTAGATTTCGATACCCTAACCTAGAATTTTTTTGCAAAATTCATAACATATTGTACATTTTAGAAATGTGTAAAATATTGTATGTTTTATAGATTTATCGATTGTATCAGATTTACATTGAGAATAATACAAAATGCTCTGAGACCAGGTTGCTAATAAACCTGGGTCAATTGAAACCTGCCTATTATTACATCAGCGACAGCTTCAGGGACTTTAGTTTCTTCTTACAAAGCCCCTGTCACGTCAGAAGGGTCTGCTATCCACCCCTCCTTTCTAAAGGGACAGGTGTCAGGAGTAGAGATTTGATGCGTCTCATGTTCTTGGTGGTGGTTTTTCCTGTTTCTTCTCCGCAGGAGTTTTCATTGTAATTTTGTCTTTTTGTCACTCTCTCTCTCTCTCTGATGTTCTACTTTGTTCTCATTTTGTACCTTTCTCTCTATATTACTCTCTACCTCACTCCATTGTTCACCTCCTACTGTCCTCTCTAGGCTACTACAAGACAGACAAATAAGAGAGCTTGGGAATAGAAAGTTCTATCTGCAAAAATATGATTCTGAGATAACTGGCAATAAAGTCCTGAACACTATTTTTTTTTAAATTAAATTATTTTTTTAATTAGGCAAGTCAGTTTAGAACAAATTCTTATTTTCAATGACGGCCTAGGAACAGCGGGTTCAGGGGCAGAATGACAGATTTGTACCTTGTCAGCTCGGGGGTTTGAACTTGCAATCTTCCGGTTACTAGTCCAACGCTCTAACCACTAGGCCACCCCATTGGTTTGAATGGTGTCAGTAATTTGTATCTTTTGAACTTAACATGAATTGTGGTATTACTATAGTTAGAGAACATTTAACAGAACAAGGCTATGCCAATAGCTACATTTTTACCTAAATGCAAATAGAAACTTATCGTCCCAAACTCTACAAACCGGTTCTATCAGCAAGAATGTGCAGTGAAACAGGCTTTTCCTCTTGGCAACATGCACCAGTTAGCATTAAAGGGGGAAATATCCATATGAGATGTCATGCCACGCTTGGGTCCCCCACCATTATGGAGATGAAATGTATTTCTCCAATTACAGTACAGCTTCCACAATTGGCATTGTGTGACTCACAGGTGAGAGAGAGAGAGAGAGAGAGAGAGAGAGAGAGAGAGAGAGACAGAGAGAGAGAGAGAGAGAGAGAGAGGGGCTACTGTCGCATCCTGTAGTAGGCTGTAATTTCCACACCATTTCCATGGTCTGACTGCGTCTGGTGGATTTGACTAAACAATTTGAACTTTGAAACTATTTACACATTACTACCTTTTTGTGGATACATTTTTGTTTCCTGGACTTACACACAGGTATATTCAGTTCCTTCTTGAAATTGATTGATGTTGGTGCCAGATATATTTACGATTTTCTAAAACCCATTAACTAGGCTACTAGCCGTTTTCAAGAGATTGTTAAATACATTGTATAACTAATTGTTTTTAATAACATTACCTCTTGAATAGCATAGTCAGAACTACACAGACATTTTTGATTATTCCACATTTAGCTCTATCATCAGGTGTCATCATGTATTTGTTCGCAAACATCCTTTCTGAATTTAAAAGTCATCCAAGAAGTACATTTTCCAATGTGGTGGGTTGAAGAGTTCCTCCTGGAATGGCAGGTGTGGCACTGTAGTGACTTTTTCAATAATTTTGTGGGTTTTTGCGAGTCTCCGGGATACGATGCATTCGGAAAGTATTCAGACCCCTTGACTTTTTCCACATTTTGTTACATTACAGCCAAATTCTAAATTGACTAAATAAAACAGTTCTCAATCTACACACACTACCCCATAATGACAAGCAAAACCAGGTTTTTAGAAATGTTTACAATTGTATTAAAAGTAAAACAGAAATGTCCCATTTCAAACTTAACATGAATTGTGGTCTTGATATAGTTAGAGAACATTGAACAGAGCAAGGCTATGTCAATAGCTACATTTTTACCTAAATGCAAATAGAACCTTATAGTCCCAAACTCTACAAACCGGTTCTATCAGCAAGAATGTGCAGTGAAACAGGCTTTTCCTCTGGGCAACATGCACCAGTTAGCATTAAAGCGGGAAATATCCATATGAGATGTCATGCCATGCTTGGGTCCTCCACCATTATGGAGATTAAATGTATTTCTCCAATTACAGTACAGCTTCCCCAATCGGCATTGTGTGACGAGAGAGAGAGAGAGAGAGAGAGAGACAAGGCTGCAATCTGTGAGACAAGGCTGCAATCTGAGTCCAAATCTTTTCAACATTTATATCAATGAATTAGCAGACATGTTGGACCAATCTCCAGCCCCAGGACTCACACTATTTGACACAGAGGTGAAATACCTGCTATATGCTGATGACTTGGTACTTCTATCACCAACCAAAGAAGGTCTTCAACAAAACATTAATATTCTGGAGCAATATTGCCATAATTGGGCCCTGGCAGTAAATTTCCAAAAAACTAAAATCATGATTTTCCAAAAAAAACCCAGATGTCAGAAACACAAATGTAAATTCACCCTGAACAACACCTTAATTGAACACACAAAAAATTACACCTACCTTGGTCTGACCATATCTGCATCAGGAAACTTTAATATGGCAGTGAAGGCACTCAAAGAAAAAGCCCGCAGAGCAATGTATGCAATAAAAATGAAATTATTCAAAATCAACATCCCAATTAGAATTTGGACTAAAATATTTGACAGTGTAATCCTACCAATAGCACTTTATGGAAGTGAGGTTTGGGGGCCACTCAATAAACTGGATTTTAAAATGTGGGACAAACATCCAATTGAAGCCCTACATGCAGAATTCTGTCGGAAAATTCTACAAGTCCAGAGAAATACACCAACTAATGCATGTAGGGCAGAATTGGGCCGTTTTCCAGTAATAATGAAAATACAGAAAAGATCATTAAAATTTTGGCTACATCTAAATTCAAGTCCAAATTCGAGTCTGCAATTTAAAGCACTTCAAGCCCAAGAGCTGAGCCCAGAAACGAGCCCTCTCAGTCAGCTGGTGTTGGACCTCACCAACCAAGCTGACACCAGCACTGCTTCAAAAGAAAGAATTCCAATAAGCAAAATCATGAACCAATCAAAGGAATCATATTTACAATACTGGAAAAACGAAACAAAATCCCAAAGCCGACTAAATTGCTATCTGACCCTAAACAGAGAATATGAATTGGCTGATTATCTCTACTCTGTCAGAGATACGAAGCAGAGACAGATCCTTACCAAGTACAGGCTGAGTGACCACCGATTGGCAATAGAAACCGGCAGACATAAAAAGACATGGCTACCCAAAGAGGAGCGTGTATGTGGTCACTGCATGACAGGGGAGGTAGAGACAGAGATGCACTTTCTCCTTTACTGTGATAAATATTCCTCACAGAGAGATTCATTATTCACAGAAATGACTACATATATTCCAAATTTTTACAAATTGAACCCAGAGGAAAAACTAAGAATACTCATGGGCGAAGGAGCAATGGCTCCTCTTGCAGCCAAATATGTATTTTCCTGCCATAGCCTGAGGGACACTGAATAATAACATCTGCATAGTAAACAGTAACTTACTTATTATTACTATTATTGTGATTACTATAATTATTAATGTTTATCATCCCAAATATGGGGGGTAATGGTAGTGATAACAGTTTAGTGATGGTAGTAGTAGTCGTAGTAATGATGATTGTAGTTGTAGTACTGATATAAAGAAGAAGATATTATGTTATTTAGTTATAAGTTAGTTATAGTTTCATTTTCCATAATTTTATTTTATATTTATTACATTTCTACTATTGACTGTTACCATTTTATTGTATTTATTTTTGTATTTAATTTTGTATTATTGTTTACTACCATTTTATATTATTATTTGCTATCATTTATGATTTTGTTACAATGTATATTGTATACATTGTTGCTTTGGCAATATTGACACAATGTTTTTCATGCCAATAAAGCAGCGAGAGAGAGAGAGCGAGAGAGAGCGAGAGAGAGAGAGAGAAGTCATGATCAGATGAGCTCCTGCATTTTTTTTGTCAGGAACATATACAGGATACTACCCTCTACAACATGACATCCACTCCAAATCAAAATTCAAAACCTACAACCTGATGTTGAACGGAATTAAGGAATCACCTGGAAGGAATACATCAACCAAGGATTATTATTCTACACAGCAAATTCTCTGGAAAACAGAAACCATAAAACACCATCCAACCTGGAACTGAGTGAGTAATGTTTAGTCTGAAACTATATTTTATTTCCAAAAGCCAAGATGAAAAATACATTACTTTATAAGGACTGAATGCTAAATTAAGGCTGCCAAGCTTGATACAACTTCAATTAGCACTGACTTGTCAAGTGAGAGGTGTCAAAGCCCTTTAGCCCAACAATGGCAGAAGAGTCACACAGTTGTACCGGGATTCTTCCTGGGAAGGAGAGGCGGACCAAAATGCAACGTGGTTGAAGTTCATGTTTTTTAATAAGAAAACTAAACATGAACATAAATACAAAACAATAAACGTGGAAAAACCGAAACAGCCCTATCTGGTGCAACAAACACAAAGACAGGAAACAACCACCTACAAAACCCAACACAAAACATGCTACCTAAATATGGTTCCCAATCAGAGACAATGACTAACACCTGGTCCAGATTGTCTAGCCCGGCTGATTTGTAGGGGTCCAGATTTTGCAGCTCTTTCAGAACATCAGCTGAATGGATTTGGGAGAAGGAGAAATGGGGAAGGCTTGGGCGAGTTGCTGTTGGGGGTGCAGTGCTGTTGACAGGGGTAGGAGTAGCCAGGTGGAAAGCATGGCCAGCAGTAGAAAAATGCTTATTGAAATTCTCAATTATGGTGGATTTATCAGTGGTGACAGTGTTTCCTATCTTCAGTGCAGTGGGCAGCTGGGAGGAGGTGTTCTTATTCTCCATTGACTTTACAGTGTCCCAGAACTTTTTTGAGTTAGTGTTGCAAGAAGCAAATTTCTGCTTGAAAAAGCTAGCCTTGGCTTTTCTAACTGCCTGTGTATAATGGTTTCTAGCTTCCCTGAACAGCTGCATATCACGGGGGCTGTTCGATGCTAATGCAGAACGCCATAGGATGTTTTTGTGTTGGTTAAGGGCAGTCAGGTCTGGGGAGAACCAAGGGCTATATCTGTTCCTGGTTCTAAATTTCTTGAATGGGGCATGTTTATTTAAGATGGTTTGGAAGGCATTTTTTAAAAATATCCAGGCATCCTCTACTGACGGGATGAGGTCAATATCCTTCCAGGATACCCCGGCCAGGTCGATTAGAAAGGCCTGCTCGCTGAAGTGTTTCAGGGAGCGTTTTACAGTGATGAGAGGAGGTCGTTTGACCGCTGACCCATTACGGATGCAGGCAATGAGGCAGTGATCGCTGAGATCTTGGTTGAAGACAGCAGAGGTGTATTTAGAGGGGAAATTGGTTAGGATGATATCTATGAGGGTGCCCGTGTTTAAGGCTTTGGGGATGTACCTGGTAGGTTCATTGATAATTTGTGTGAGATTGAGGGCATCAAGTTTAGATTGTAGGATGGCTGGGGTGTTAAGCATGTTCCATTTTAGGTCGCCTAGCAGCACGAGCTCTGAAGATAGATGGGGGGCAATCAGTTCACATATGGTGTCCAGAGCACAGCTGGGGGCAGAGGGTGGTGTATAGCAGGCGGCAACGGTGAGAGACTTGTTTTTAGAGAGGTGAATTTTTAAAAGTAGAAGTTCAAATTGTTTGGGTACAGACCTGGATAGTAGGACAGAACTCTGCAGGCTATCTTTGCAGTAGATTGCAACACCGCCCCCTTTGGCAGTTCTATCTTGTCTGAAAATGTTGTAGTTTGGAATTAAAATGTCTGAATTTTTGGTGGTCTTCCTAAGCCAGGATTCAGACACAGCTAGAACATCCGGGTTGGCAGAGTGTGCTAAAGCAGTGAATAGAACAAACTTAGGGAGGAGGCTTCTAATGTTAACATGCATGAAACCAAGGCTATTACGGTTACAGAAGTCGTCAAAAGAGAGCGCCTGGGGAATAGGAGTGGAGCTAGGCACTGCAGGGCCTGGATTCACCTCTACATCGCCAGAGGAACATAGGAGGAGTAGAATAAGGGTGCGGCTAAAAGCAATAAGAATTGGTCGTCTAGAACGTCTGGAACAGAGAGTAAAAGGAGGTTTCTGGGGGCGATAAAATAGCATCAAGGTATAATGTACAGACAAAGGTAAGGTAGGATGTGAATACAGTGGAGGTAAACCTAGGTATTGAGTGATGAAGAGAGAGATATTGTCTCTAGAAACATCATTGAAACCAGGAGATGTCATTGCATGTGTGGGTGGTGGAACTAATAGGTTGGATAAGGTATAGTGAGCAGGACTAGAGGCTCTACAGTGAAATAAGCCAATAAACACTAACCAGAACAGCAATGGACAAGACATATTGACATTAAGGAGAGGCATGCTTAGTCGAGTGATCAAAAGGGTCCAGTGAGTGGAGAGGTTGGTTGAGGGTCACGGCGATTTAGACAGCTAGCCAGGCCATCGGTAGCAAGCTAGCATAGGATGGAGTCTGTTGTTAGCCACCTCTTGCGTTCGGTCAGTAGATTAGTGGGGTTCCGTGTGGTAGAGGGGATTAATCCAAATCACACAACAACAACAAAAATAAGAACAATAGATATAGTTATAGAGGCCCGAGAAGAAAACATAATAATAATAGTAAAAATAAATAAATTGTCCGATTGTCTATTCAGATAGCAGCCGGTAAGACAGCTAACGGTTAGCGGGCCGGAGATGGGCGTTCAGGTAACTTCGCGACGGAGGAGCCAGCCGGATCTCCTTCAGGTAGATAACGTCGGCAGTCCAGTTGTGAAGGCCCGGTGGGGCTCCGCGTAGGCAGCAAAACGGGTCCGGATAGGTGACCGCAGCCCAGGAGTGAATGATGGAACTCAGGAGTGATTGACGGAGCTGGCTAGCACCGGAACAACCGATGCTTGCTCCGGAATCGACGAAAGCCGATTGTCACACTGATAGCAGCTAGCTAGCTGTGAGATCCGGGCATGAATGTCCAGAGAGCAGTTGAAATCCAGGGACATGGAGAGAAAAATTGGTCCGGTATGTTCCGTTCCGAGCCGCGCTGCGCCGTACAAAACTGGCGATAGATTTTCGATAGATTTTCGAGCCAAAGGATAGCCGATGACCACAAACAGTGGTTAGCTGAATACTAACGATTTGCCAGGAAAGAAGCTAACTAGCTTCTGATTCGCTTCTGGATTAGCTTCTGGGCTAGCTCCTGGCTAGCTTCTGGCTAGTTTCTGGCTAGCTTCTTGGAGTTTCTGGCTAGCTTCTTGGAGGATTACAGATCTGAGGTAAATAATACTTTTTTATAAATATAAATTGGTGAGGCGGGTTGCAGGAGAGTGTTTTGAAGATGAGTTGATGGAAAATAAAAATAAAATGTATGTGAAAAAAGTTGTAAATATGTATATATACAGGACACGACAAGACGAGGACAAAAGACGTCTGAACTGCTATGCGATCTTGGAGAGAGACCTGGAGAGCTGGAGGTGGAGAGAGACAAATCTGCACTCTGGACAGTGGTGAGACAACTTCAACAGGAGAAAGAGCAGGAACAGGAGAAGAACAGTGCACTAGAGGAGAGGATCAGACAGCTAGAGGAGAGGTTGAGGGGGATGGCGTGTGATAGAGAACAACCCACTAGAGAGGTGGCCATCCCCCACAGAGAAGCCAGCAGAACAGCCCACCTCAGCACCCGACAAAAGTCTCGACACCACAGCAGAACAGTCCATACCAGACCCTGACCATAGAGTCGACACCACAGCAGAACAGTCCACACCAGACCCTGACCATAGCTTCGACATCACAGCAGAACAGACAAATGAACAACCCCAAGTCCAGCGGCTCTCACCCCCCCTGAACACCCCCCTGTCAGCCACCCTGATAGCCCTTCTGACAACCCCCCCACACCCACTGAGGACATACACAAGACACAGATTGTACTACTTATGGACTCAAATGGGAAATATTTTAAAGAAAAAAAACTTTTTCCCAAACATAGTTCGTCTAAACTCTGGTGTCCAAACACCAAAGCGCGCCCAAGACCTTCTGTCTGAGGACCAACTAGGTTCACTTAGCCACATAATAATACACACAGGCACAAATGACCTGAGAGCACAGCAGGAAAGGGTGGCCACAGCACTGAAGGGAGTGATTGAAAAAGCTTCTTCTACTTTCCCCAACGCACAAGTGGTTATCTCCACCCTGCTACCACAAAAAGACTTCCACCCTGCCACAATACAGCGGTTAAACGCAAGTATTTCCCGTGACTGTGCCTCAAAACCAAATGTTTTCCTGGCCCACCACTCCACCCTGGACTTGAACAGCCTCTATGACCAGGTCCACCTCTACAAGGCAGCAGTGCCCACCTTTGCCCGGACCCTAAAGGACATCGCTCTCAAACGTACCCCCAACACTTCACACAGGAGCAACAGATCAATAGACACCCCGCCCAGACCAGCAAGACCCTCTCCCAGACCTGCGGGGTTCCCCCCCCCTGGACCTACACATAGAGGACCCACGCCAAGAGGACTTACATCCAGACCACAGCACCACCAGCCACATGCACGCCCCCACCCCAACCAATCAACACCCCCCCACGTCAACCATGCCCACACCCCATTTAGGCCCCCTCAGATCAGACCTATGCCCCTCCTGCTCACCCCATGCTCCCCACCCCCGCAAAAAGGGCCACAACATGGAAGTCAAACATACGCCCAGGCAGTGAGCGGGCAAACAGGCCCAACCCCCACTCTTACACAAGCCCAAGCCAATGGCATGGTCCAGATGCTCAGCAGGCTCTGCTCACACTTACTGGTCTGAGGCCAAACCACACGACCAACAACATTGGACACTTTATGGAACACAAAGCCTTCACTATATCATCCTGGAATATCCAAGGCCTGAGGTCATCTGCCTTTGGCCTAAAGAGCAGGAACACGGACTTCACCAAAGAAATCGGTATTGATTGATGTTGGTGCCAGATATATATACGATTTTCTAAAACCCATTAACAACTAGGCTACTAGCCGTTTTCAAGAGATTGTTAAATACATTGTATAACTAATTGTTTTTAATAACCTCTTGAATAGCATAGTCAGAACTACACAGACATTTCTGATTATTCCACATTTAGCTCTATCATCAGGTGTCATCATGTATTTGTTCGCAAACATCCTTTCTGAATTTAAAAGTCATCCAAGAAGTACATTTTCAAACGTATCTGTAATCTGATTACAATATGTTTTGCTGAAAACATACATGATTACAGTTACAGTTTGTAACTGATTACACTTACAGTCCAGGCAAGATTTGTGTTGGGTGGGTCTTTCCAAATCGGCATTCTTGACGTGAGGTCTATATTTGGTGGGTTGAAGAGTTCCTCCTGGAGTGGCAGGTGTGGCACTCTGGAGACATTTTGTTACGTTACAGCCATATTCTAAAATTGATTAAATAAAACAGTTCTCAATCTACACACACTACCCCATAATGACAAGCAAAACCAGGTTTTTAGAAATGTTTACAATTGTATTAAAAGTAAAACAGAAATGTCCCATTTCAAACTTAACATGAATTGTGGTCTTGATATAGTTAGAGAACATTGAACAGAACAAGGCTATGTCAATAGCTACATTTTTACCTAAATGCAGATAGAACTCTACAAACCGGTTCTATCAGCAAGAATGTGCAGTGACACAGGCTTTTCCTCTTGGCAACATGCACCAGTTAGCATTAAAGCGGGAAATATCCATATGAGATGTCATGCCATGCTTGGGTCCTCCACCATTATGGAGATGAAATGTATTTCTCCAATTACAGTACAGCTTCCCCAATCGGCATTGTGTGACTCACAGGTGAGAGACCCTGGCAGACTGGCGGCACCTGGCAGACTGGCGGATCCTGGCAGACTGGCGGCACCTGGCAGACTGGCGGCACTGGCGGCTCAGGACAGACGGGAGACTCTGATGGCGCTGGGCAGACGGGTAGCTCAGGCGGCGCTGGGCAGACTGGAGACTCCGGCAGCGCTGGAGAGGAGGAAGGCTCCGGCAGCACTGGACAGGCGGGAACACCTGTAGGGATGAGACGGAGAGACAGCCTGGTGCGGGGGGCTGCCACCGGAGGGCTGGTACGTGGAGGTGGTACCGGATAGACCGGACCGTGCAGGCGCACTGGAGCTCTTGAGCACCGAGCCTGCCCAACCTTACCTGGTTGAATGCTCCCGGTCGCCCTGCCAGTGTGGGGAGGTGGAATAGCCCGCACTGGGCTATGCAGGCAAACCGGGGACACCATGTGCAAGGCTGGTGCCATGTAAGCCGGCCCAAGGAGACGCACTGGAGACCAGATGCGTAGAGCCGGCTTCATGGCTCTTGGCTCGATGGTCCACTCTATCCCGGCCGATACGCGGAGCTGGTATGTACGGCAATTTCTCGGGCCTCCAACCGCAAGGCACTACAGAGGGTAGTGCGTACGGCCCAGTACATCACTGGAGCTAAGCTGCCTGCCATCCAGGACCTCTACACCAGGTGGTGTCATAGGAAGGCCCTAAAAATAGTCAAAGACCACCCCAGGCATAGACTGTTCTCTCTAGCGGTACCAGAGTGCCAAATCTCGGGGAAAAAAAGCTTCTCAACGGTTTTTCCCCCAAGCCATAAGACTCCACATTGGCTAACCGGGCTATCTGCATTGTGTCCCACCACCCACCAACCCCTCTTTTACGCTACTGCTACTCTCTGTTCATCATATATGCATAGTCACTTTAAACATATTTACATGTACATACTACCTCAATCAGCCCAACTAACCGATGCATGTATATAGCCTCGCTACTGTATATAGCCTCGCTACTGTTATTTTTCACTGTCTTTTTCCTGTTGTTTTTATTTCTTTACTTACCTATTGTTCACCTAATACCTTTTTTGCACTGTTGGTTAGAGCCTGTAAGGAAGCATTTCACTGTTGTGACAAATAAACTTTGATTTGATTTGAAATGGGACATTTCCGTTTTTTACTTATATTTTTAGGGCCTTCCTATGACACCACCTGGTGTAGAGGTCCTGGATGGCAGGCAGCTTAGCTCCAGTGATGTACTGGGCCGTACGCACTACCCTCTGTAGTGCCTTGCGGTCGGAGGCCCAAGAAATTGCCGTACCAGGCAGTGATGGAACCAGTCAGGATGCTCTCGATGTTGCAGCTGTAGAACCTTTTGAGGATCTGAGGACCCATTTCAAATCTTTTTAGTTTCCTGAGGGGGAATAGGCTTTGTCTTGCCCCCTTCATGACTGTCTTGGTGTGTTTGGACCATTCTAGTCTGTTGGTGATGTGGACGCCAAGGAACTTGAAGCTCTCAACCTGCTCCACTACAGCCCTGTCGATGAGAATGGGGGCGTGCTCGGTCCTCCTTTTCCTGTAGTCCATAATCATCTCCTTAGTCTTGGTTACGTTGAGGGACAGGTTGTTATTCTGGCACCACCTGGCCAGGTCTCTGACCTCCTCCCTATAGGCTGTCTCGTTGTTGTTGGTGATCAGGCCTACCACTGTTGTGTCATCTGCAACTTAATGATAGTGTTGGAGTCGTGCCTGGCCATGCAGTCGTGGGTGAACAGGGAGTACAGGAGGGGACTGAGCACGCATCCCTGAGGGGTTCCAGTGTTGAGGATCAGCGTGGCAGATGTGTTGCTACCTACCCTCACCACATTGGGGCGGCCCGTCAGGAAGTCCAGGATCCAGTTGCAGAGGGAGGTGTTTAGTCCCAGAATCCTGAGCTTAGTGATGAGCTTTGAGGGTACTATGGTGTTGTAGTCAATGAATAGCATTCTCACGTAGGTGTTCCTTTTGTCCAGGTGGGAAAGAGCAGTGTGGAGTGCAATAGAGATTGCATCATCTGTGGATCTGTTTGGGCGGTATGCAAATTGAAGTGGGTCTAGGGTTTCTGGGATAATGGTGTTGATGTGAGCCATGACCAGCCTTTCAAAGCACCTCATGGCTACGGACGTGAGTGCTATGGGTCTGTAGTCATTTAGGCAGGTTGCCTTCGTGTTCTTGGGCACAGGGACTATGGTGGTCTGCTTGAAGCATGTTGGTATTACAGACTCAATCAGGGACTTGTTGAAAATGTCAGTGAAGACACCTGCCAGTTTGTCAGCACATGCCCGGCGCACACGTCCTAGTAATCCGTCAGCCTTGTGAATATTGACCTGTTTAAAGGTTTTACTCACGTCAGCTATGGACAGTGTGATCACACAGTCATCGGGAACAGCTGGTTCTCTCATGCATGCCTCAGTGTTGCTTGCCTCGACACGAGCATAGAAGTGATTTAAATCGTCTGGTAGGCTCGTGTCACTGGAGTGCTCGCGGCTGTGCTTCCCTTTGTAGTCTATAATAGTTTGCAAGCCCTGCCACATTAGACGAGCGTCGGAGCATGTCAACTGTGGGTCCTTATATTGGCAGGTGTGTGCCTTTCCAAATCATGTCCAATCAATTGAATTTACCAAAGGTGGACTCCAATCTGTTATGCGGAGTGGAACAAGGGACCCAAGAGCAGACTCAGACGAGGAGACTGGGATGAAGTAAACAAGGTTTTTATTGAAACAGGGGGAAGTTGGAGTGCAGGCCAGGGGAAGCTTGGGCGGGTTGCAAGAAACCAAGTGCGGCGGCTGAGGCTGGAGCGAGAGAGGGGCCGGGACAGGGTAAGCAGGTCTGGAGGGGAATCCAAGGGAGTAGTAGAGTGGGGAATCCAGGACAGAGTAGCAGGATGACGAGACGTGGGACTGGAGACAGGGACCAGAGTCAGAGCGGGCGAAACTGTATCAAAGAGGAAAACAGCAAAAGGCATGGAAAACAGGCACAACATGATAACAAGATCTAAACAGTAACAAACGGCTAGTACTGTAGACTGACTGAGCAGAGATTACAATCTGGCTGCGTGGAAGTGGCAGGGCTGATTATTTGTAGAGGACTTGATTATGGAACAGGTTGCAGCTGATGGGGATATGCTCTGACTCCACCCACACAACCTGTCTCCGCCCACACAATCACACAGAGAGAGAGAGAGAGAGAGAGAGAGAGTACTATGGGAGTGGCGGCAGGTCAAGGAGACACAGGATGAGCAGTAGAGGGTGTGGCAGGAGCAGATGTAACACAATCAAGTTGAAATATCTCAGGGATGATCAATGGAAACAGGATGGCCCTGAGCTCAATTTCAAGTCTCATAGCAAAGGGTCTGAATATTTATGTAAATGCGACAGGGAACCAAGGAAGCGAGGTGGGTCGTAGTGTGCCAGTGATGAGGTGCATGATCCCGTTTAGCTGTGTGCCGACTCTGTGTGTGTGTGTGTGTGTGTGTGTGTGTGTGTGTGTGTGTGTGTGTTCGACGACCTTGACCTCACAGGTGCACCGTACTTCCCTTACGGAGAAACCACATGAATTTCCCAAAACACATTTTCATGTGCTCACGTGATCTTATGTGAAGTTAATGTGATTACATGTGATAACATGGAAAGCAACCTGTGATAACATGAAACTACACGTGAAAACATGTGATCACATGTCAAGTGTTCCAAAAACACATTTCCAAATGTGAAATCATTTGATTTTCTGTAATGGTCTGCTACTGAGAATGAGAGTGCTAGTTCTGGTGGTAGCAGTGCTCCCTGTAGAGCCAGCTAGTTTGGAGATGAGGTTGTTCCTGGTTTTGACCTTGGCTGGATGAACTTTCACAGCCAATGAAAGCCCTGTCTCCTGCAGTGTCAGTCAGTGTCTGTAGCCTTGGCGATTACTTTGTTGACATGGGTGAAATACATATCTGTACTGTATTTAGTTTAGCAGGCTGCTACAATGGGAGATTGGAATGGAATAGGCCTACCAAAAAAGTGAAAACTCAAATGTACAAAAATTAAAGTACAGATTGACATATGTATAGCTAGCCTGGGTAGGGAGCCTACCAGTTTGTTTGAGTTTTCATTCCACTCCTTGTTCATGCTTAGCATGACACATAGTACAATGAGTGGAATTTCAGCAAACACGTATGTTAGCAAAACAGGCTCTGGATTTCAGTCTAACGTTTTAAGTTTTACTATGTATTTTTGTCGTAGGTCTGCTTGACGTGAGCACATCCATAATCGGTGCTTTAATCATTTTTGCCATTGCTTCTTTTCAAGCAACGTGTTTATTTGCCGGCTGGTTTGTCTTGTACCCGAGGTTTCCAAAAACTCACTCATCACACATCCCACTGGGCACAGACATCAGTTCAACATTGAGTTTTGATTGACATTTGGTTCAGTTGTCAACTAACATGCATTCAACGTGAAATCAACAAGTGCCACCATGTCATAGGATTTAGTTTAAAAGTTGGTGAAAATAATATGAAATGCCTTTATGTTGATGACTATCGATTTTGGGGGTTGAAATGACGTGGAAACAAGGTTGATTCAACTAGTTTTTGCCAAGTGGGATTGTAGGATAAGCAAGCTAGAACCATAGATGAAAGGGCGTGAATTAAAAGTATATTGTCATCTTTGCTACCACTGTTGCAACCTGGTCTCAGGGCAATTCGTAGGATTTGGTACATAAATCTTTTCCCTACATTTAGTATGATATATTAGGTTTTGTTAGGTTATATTATGAATGGAAAATCAGCAATATCATATGAATTAGAGGGAGTATAGTATCATACATCTTACCCTGTCGTATAATAGAATACAAATTGGATAAAGTAACCGGCAGGTAGAGCTAGTGCATGCAGGATGAGTGGCAGTGTCTGAGAAATTATGTACAATTAGTAGCATTTAAATTACAAGAGAGAAAAGAGAACAACAATTATATACAAAATAATTAGCAGAAAAACCCTGCTACTTTGTTCATAGGAGGGCAAAAGGGCAGGTGCCCCAGCAACTCTATGGCTCTATCTGTGCTCGTGTGTGTGTGTGTGTATGTGTGTGTGTGGTAAGCACAGAGACGGAAGAGGATGAGAGACATCCCACTCCCACTCACAGATGCACTCTGATCACTTTGGTACCTGCTATTTGCTATTTGGTTTTAGCCCTGCACTGACACACCTGAACCAACACCCGAATCAAAGAAATAAGGGGCTTGGTGATTCGCTGATTAGTTTGTTGATTTGGTTAACACTATACAGTAATTATATGTGTCTCTGTTCTATATTGGGATAAAGGTTTCCGCTTCGTGACGAACGACGTCCTTTGTCCGAATCATCCCGACTGCGACCCGTCACACGTGACCCTCGCCATACAAGCTGACGCCGAGCTCGCTCAGAACCAAACCTTCCTCCGCATCCAGAACCTTGTGAAAAGGGAGGAAGAGGAGTTTCAGTTCAACTTCACTGTCTGTTGGTCCAATTTATTTGGCGATTATAACAACGTGCTTCAGGTCACCCAGACTCTGGAGATGTACAAGTGAGTATTGATTGAGTGATTGGTTGATTGATTGATGGATTGCTTCATTGGTTGATTGGTTAATTGATTGCTATGTTGCAGGTTGTTGGGAGTGCAGCATGTTGTGGTGTATAACACCAGCTGTGGACCAGACCTGGAGAGACTGCTACAGAGTTACACACAGGAGGGCTTTGTAGAGGTAGGTATTAATTAATTGGATGAATAGATAGATAGATAGATAGATAGATAGATAGATAGGATTCATTAACTGACTGATTGATTGACTGCAGGTGGTGCCCTGGCCGATCGACCAACACATGAACCCGTCCAGTGGGTGGCAGCCCAGTGAACATGGAGGGGACATCCACTACTATGGCCAGTTGACCACTCTAAATGACTGTGTCTACAGAAATATGTATCAGTCACGCTATGTACTGCTGAACGACATCGATGAGATTATAGCTCCATACCCGCATCAAACCCTGCCCCAGATGATGGATGTACTTCAGAGGCAAAACCCAAAGGTAGGGGGAGGACTCAGGGAAGTACTGTGTATGTGTGTTAAGGTAGATCGTTACGTGTGTGTTGTGCATATGTTAGGCTGTGTTTACACAGGCATCGAAATGCAGATTTTTTTCCTCAATTATTTGGCACATCTGATATAATGTGATATTTTCCCCAATTTGTTAACAGCATTTTCTGATCTTTGGTGTTTTTAGATGATAATCATTTTGTTGACCAATCACATCAGATCTTTTCACTTGAACTCTGAGTTTGTTCGTAGTATAGGTCTCTGGTTAGAACCTACCACCCCTACAAGATGAAAGTAAGACCCAGGAAAGGATAGAATAGAACAGCTGTCTAACAACCCTCCTGTGTCTCTGACCCCAGGGCAGTGGAGCAGACGTCGACCCACTCTGTCTAACAACCCTTCTGTGTCTCTGACCCCAGGGCAGTGGAGCAGACGTCGGTCCACTCTGTCTAACAACCCTAGAGCAGTGGAGCAGATGTCGGTCCACTCTGTCTAACAACCCTTCTGTGTCTCTGACCGCAGGGCAGTGGAGCAGACGTCGGTCCACTCTGTGCTGCGTAACTTTGGGCAGACAGTGAAGGTTCCTCCTTACGTGTGTCATATCATCCATGTCAGAGTTCCCCTACGAGGAGGACTGACCAAGAAGGAGCTACACGAGGGTCTGGGACTACGAGAGACAGCTGGTTCCCAATGTAGATAAAGCATTGGAGAAGGCAGGACTACTAATCTGAGGAAGGAAGGGGGAAGGAAGGAGTAGTCAGAGATGGAAGAGGAAGCGAGACACCCACTCACTTCCATTTTTTTCTGGTTCATATACAATCAATGAACTCAGCAGACAAGACCCAGCTGTTATCGCATTGGTGCCTATGGGACCAGATGTCCCCGATTTCTAGGGACAGTCCCCAACTCTGGTGGCCTTTCCCTGGCTAGAGCTTTCCCAGAACATGTCCCTGATTAGCCCTCAGAAAGAAAATAAATAAACTCTGAAGTTAAATTGAGGCTGATATTTCAGAAAGCAAAAGCTGCATCCAATCAGATTTGCATTTAAAAAGGATCTCTATCCCTGTTCCAAACTTGTTTTCTCCCTGCTTCGCTGCAGATCTTTTATGAAGACCTGCATGAACAACCATTCCCATGAAGTGCATGCAGCAGTTTAGACTACCACATTTGGGTGATTCTATTATTACTAAATAACTTAAACTTAGATCATTTGTTTTGGTACAGTCCATATGTATTTTTGGTCACAGGTCCAGCAATGGCTGAAGAATTGCGATATTTACCTGGAGCTAACTCTGCAGATAGCACTGCTGGGTGATTTAAAAAGTCATTGTCAATCAATAATATAATATTACTACTAGCAAAAATGTTTATCTTTAATTTATAATCTGTAGAAACTATGAGAATAGAAAGGTTCAGAACTTCTGTGAAATATAAGAGTACAGTTGAAAAATATGGCAAGTAGAAATCCAATATGGATGGTGTTAAGAGATAGATGGCAGGGGTTAAGTGGAGCTGAAGGGTGGGACTAATAACAAAGAAAAGATAACTATTGTAAAATAGATTGTCCGTAAAATGTATATAATATGTAGCAGCTGGAAGTAGAAGCCAATTAGGGGAGGGATGGTAGGGATAGTGGAAAATAATGTGTGTATCAATCAACTGAATTTACCACAGGTGGACTTTAATCAAGTTTTAGAAACATCTTAAGGACGATCATTGGAAAAAAGGATGCACCTGAGCTCAATTGAGTCTCATAGCAAAGGGTTTGAATACTTATGTAAAAAAGGTATTTCTGTTTTTTATTTGCAAAAAATGTCAAACCTGTTTTTGCTTTGTCATTATGGGGTATTGTGTGTAGATTGATGAGGATTTTTCCATCCATTTTAGAATAAGGCTGTAATGTAACAAAATGTGGAAAAAGTCAAGGGGTCTAAATACTTTCCGTATGCACTATATATATATATATATATATATATATATATATATATATATATATACACACACACATACACAGTGGGGGGGAAAGTATTTAGTCAGCCACCAAATGTGCAAGTTCTCCCACTTAAAAAGATGAGGCCTGTAATTTTCATCATAGGTACACTTCAACTATGACAGACAAAATTAGAAAAAAAAATCCAGAAAATGACATTGTAGGATTTTTAATGAATTTATTTGCAAATTATGGTGGAAAGTAAGTATTTGGTCACCTACAAACAAGCAAGATTTCTGGCTCTCACAGACCTGTAACTTCTTCTTTAAGAGGCTCCTCTGTCCTCCACTTGTTACCTGTATTAATGGCACCTGTTTGAACTTGTTATCAGTATAAAAGACCCCTGTCCACAACCTCAAACAGTCACACTCCAAACTCCACTATGGCCAAGACCAAAGATCTGTCAAAGGACACCAGAAACAAAATTGTAGACCTGCACCAGGCTGGGAAGACTGAATCTGCAATAGGTAAGCAGCTTGGTTTGAAGAAATCAACTGTGGGAGCAATTATTAGGAAATGGAAGACATACAAGACCACTGATAATCTCCCTCGATCTGGGGCTCCACGCAAGATCTCACCCCGTGGGGTCAAAATGATCACAAGAACGGTGAGCAAAAATCCCAGAACCACACGGGGGGACCTAGTGAATGACCTGCAGAGAGCTGGGACCAAAGTAACAAAGCCTACCATCAGCAAGGGCATTGAAGTGAAACATGGCTGGGTCTTTCAGCATGACAATGATCCCAAACACACCGCCCGGGCAACGAAGGAGTGGCTTCGTAAGAAGCATTTCAAGGTCCTGGAGTGGCCTAGCCAGTCTCCAGATCTCAACCCCATAGAAAATCTTTGGAGGGAGTTGAAAGTCCGTGTTGCCCAGCAACAGCCCCAAAACATCACTGCTCTAGAGGAGATTTGCATGGAGGAATGGGCCAAAATACCAGCAACAGTGTGTGAAAACCTTGTGAAGACTTACAGAAAACGGTTGACCTCTGTCATTGCCAACAAAGGGTATATAACAAAGTATTGAGATAAACTTTTGTTATTGACCAAATACTTATTTGTCATTATGGGGTAGTGTGTAGATTGATGAGGGGGGAAAAAACTATATCAATTTTAGAATAAGGCTGTAACGTAACAAAATGTGGAAAAAGTCAAGGGGTCTGAATCCTTTCCGAAGGCACTGTATATTTACAAAAACATATATGGGGGATCGGAAATGATGCAGGCAATTACATTGATGGAAGCTACAATCTGCAACATTAAAGCTGATCTACCACCTAAAAATGTTGTTTTTTTTTAAACTGAGGGGTAATCCATTTCTGTGTTTTAAGTATTTCAAAGGACCATATCATTAGTGTGCCTGCAGGTGGAAAAAGTATACTTAAAGATAGACTCAGCAAAATGACATTTTGCAGCACCACAAATATTGAGATGATTGAGATGCAAGACTTCGCTCTCACACAGTCACATACAGTATCTGCGCATGTGAAAGGATTTGCTTCATGCTGTTACAGTGTGGTAGCAATGGAACCAAACTGGCAGAGAAATGTCACCCCATGCTTCAATGCTCTTAGTTATTGCGGAAATTGACCCACTTTGCTGTTTACTTGGAGTGGATAGGTAATCATATTACACGAAAGTCTAGCAACCCTAAGGTTTTATGTTTGAATCTCATCATGGACAACTTTAGCATTCTAACTAATCAGCAATTTTTCAACTACTTACTACTTTTTAGCGACTTTGTAACTACTTAGCATGTTAGCGAACCCTTCCCCTAACCCTAACCGTAACCGTTTTAGCTGAACCTTCCCTTAACCTTAACTCTTTAACCTAACTCCTAACCTTTACCCCTAACCACTAACCTAGCTAACATTAGCATTAGCCACCTAGCTAACGTTAGCCACAACAAATTGGAATTCATAACAAATGATACGTTTTTGCACATATTCTTAACATATTGTACATTTTGCGAATTCATAGCATATTGTATGCTTTGCAACTTCTAACATATTGTATTAATTGCAATTCATAACACATACAAATTGTCATGCGTAAAAATGGATGATTGACATCCACAAATGAATACATAGTATACGAAACGTAACATATCATACTAAATGTGTCTCGGATTTACATACAGAATAACACAAAATTTTCTGAGACCAGGTTGTGTTGCAGGGAAACTGTGTTGTTCTGTTCATTGGACAGCGGATAGTTCAAAGCCGGAGCGACGGGTGCGCTCCTATAATTTAAATTGAGTTGATTCGATTAGAATCTGGGTGTGTTTTCCTGTCTTCTTTAAACTAGCAAACAGCAAAGAAATGTTAATTCAAGTTGGGTGTGAGTTTCTGCTTGACTTTGGTTAAGGACAGTGAATTTGTTCATACAGCAAACTCCTGTGTGTATCACACACAGTTTTTTTTCTCCTGGAAATCATTTTGATCAGAAGACACATGTAACCATGTTGAGTCTTACACTACATGGCCAAAAGTATCTGGACACCTGCTCGTCAAACATCTCATTCGAAAAATCATAGGTATTGAAGCGTGATTTATCATTCCAGAGAACGCGTTTCCACTGCCCCAGAGTGCAATGGCGGTGTGCTTTACACCCCTCCAGCCTATGCTTGGCATTGCGCACGGTGATCTTAGGCTTGTATGCGGCTGCTCGGCCATGGAAACCCATTTCATGAAGCTCCCGACAAACAGTTATTGTGCTGACATTGCTTCCAGAGGTAGTTTGGAACTCGGTAATGAGTGTAGCAAACCAGGGACAGATAATTTTTACACACTACACACTTCATGACTCGGCGGTTCTGTTCTGTGAGCTTGTGTGGCCTATCACTTCTCGGCTGAGCTGTTGTTGCTCCTAGACGTTTCCACTTCACAATAACAGCACTTACAGTTGACAGGCGCAGCTCTAGCAGGGCATACATTTTACGAATTGACTTGGAAAGGTAGCATCCTATAACGGTGCCACGTTGAAAGTCACTGAGCTCTTCAGTAAGGCCATTCTACTGCCAATGTAGTCTATGGAGATTGCATGGCTGTGTGCTCAATGTTATACATGTGACTGAAATAGCCGAATCCACTCATTTGAAGGGGTGTTACTCTGTGTTATTCTGTAATGTCACATGTAT
The DNA here is from genome assembly GCF_013265735.2 of Oncorhynchus mykiss. Lineage (NCBI taxonomy): Eukaryota > Metazoa > Chordata > Actinopteri > Salmoniformes > Salmonidae > Oncorhynchus > Oncorhynchus mykiss. The sequence goes on from NC_048582.1 coordinate 18,745,883, forward strand.
TTCATGTACACTTGAGTGTTAATTCTTTAGTGATTAATCAATCCTATTAGTTGAATTGAGTAAATGCATTCCACATTTTACAGAGGAATGATTTGATTGACTATTTAGTAGGTCTATTGGTAGTTGTTATTAGGGTATTTCTATAAATAATAGGGCCAATGTGTGACATTGGGATTAACATTTCTAAATGGTTTGAAACAAGATAAAAAAGGATTTTCATGCTGTTCCACATGTGTACCTCGAGGAATAAAAGGGAATAGATGCAAAGTAGCCCATTACTCCACCTATACAACAACACAGGACTAGGACTATACATCCTTTAAGTAGGGTTCATACAGGCAAAGTATCCCATTACTCCACCTATACAACAACACAGGACTAGGACTATACATCCTTTAAGTAGCCCATTACTCCACCTATACAACAACACAGGACTAGGACTATACATCCTGTAAGTAGCCCATTACTCCACCTATACAACAACACAGGACTAGGACTATACATCCTGTAAGTAGCCCATTACTCCACCTATACAACAACACAGGACTAGGACTATACATCCTTTAAGTAGCCCATTACTCCACCTATACAACAACACAGGACTAGGACTATACATCCTGTAAGTAGCCCATTACTCCACCTATACAACAACACAGGACTAGGACTATACATCCTGTAAGTAGCCCATTACTCCACCTATACAACAACACAGGACTAGGACTATACATCCTGTAAGTAGCCCATTACTCCACCTATACAACAACACAGGACTAGGACTATACATCCTGTAAGTAGCCCATTACTCCACCTATACAACAACACAGGACTAGGACTATACATCCTGTAAGTAGCCCATTACTCCACCTATACAACAACACAGGGCTAGGACTATACATCCTGTAAGTAGCCCATTACTCCACCTATACAACAACACAGGACTAGGACTATACATCCTGTAAGTAGCCCATTACTCCACCTATACAACAACACAGGACTAGGACTATACATCCTGTAAGTAGCCCATTAATCCACCTATACAACAACACAGGACTAGGACTATACATCCTGTAAGTAGCCCATTACTCCACCTATACAACAACACAGGACTAGGACTATACATCCTTTAAGTAGCCCATTACTCCACCTATACAACAACACAGGACTAGGACTATACATCCTGTAAGTAGCCCATTACTCCACCTATACAACAACACAGGACTAGGACTATACATCCTGTAAGTAGCCCATTACTCCACCTATACAACAACACAGGACTAGGACTATACATCCTGTAAGTAGCCCATTACTCCACCTATACAACAACACAGGACTAGGACTATACATCCTGTAAGTAGCCCATTACTCCACCTATACAACAACACAGGACTAGGACTATACATCCTGTAAGTAGCCCATTACTCCACCTATACAACAACACAGGACTAGGACTATACATCCTGTAAGTAGCCCATTACTCCACCTATACAACAACACAGGACTAGGACTATACATCCTGTAAGTAGCCCATTACTCCACCTATACAACAACACAGGACTAGGACTATACATCCTGTAAGTAGCCCATTACTCCACCTATACAACAACACAGGACTAGGACTATACATCCTGTAAGTAGCCTATTACTCCACCTATACAACAACACAGGACTAGGACTATACATCCTGTAAGTAGCCCATTACTCCACCTATACAACAACACAGGACTAGGACTATACATCCTGTAAGTAGCCCATTACTCCACCTATACAACAACACAGGACTAGGACTATACATCCTGTAAGTAGCCCATTACTCCACCTATACAACAACACAGGACTAGGACTATACATCCTGTAAGTAGCCCATTACTCCACCTATACAACAACACAGGACTAGGACTATACATCCTGTAAGTAGCCCATTACTCCACCTATACAACAACACAGGACTAGGACTATACATCCTGTAAGTAGCCCATTACTCCACCTATACAACAACACAGGACTAGGACTATACATCCTGTAAGTAGCCCATTACTCCACCTATACAACAACACAGGACTAGGACTATACATCCTGTAAGTAGCCCATTACTCCACATATAAAACAACACAGGACTAGGACTATACATCCTGTAAGTAGCTCATTACTCCACCTATACAACAACACAGGACTAGGACTATACATCCTGTAAGTAGCTCATTACTCCACCTATACAACAACACAGGACTAGGACTATACATTGTTTAAGTAGGGTTCATACATGCAAGACTAATTCAATGAGTTTCAGGGACTTTTTTAATTTTCAAGAATCTCAATGTATTGCAACTGTATAATTTATTTGCTAATAGAGGAGTACAAAAGGCCCGGCGCACTACTTTTCTGGAGAAAAAAATAGCATTGCCAGCGCTGCAGACAGCTATTTGGTCCGCTAATACAGGACTTACAGGACTTATAAAGGACCAGACCACTACTTTGGGAAGAAAAAAATTAATATTTCCCTAGTCCTTCCCTACCCCCTCATCCAGGAGTCTATTTGGGATTAAGCACCCTCAGCACCCCTACTTCCCGTGGCTATGTAGATATTAGATCCAATGTGAATCCAGGTACTTCACCAGTTTAAAGAATGAGACACCTAAATATTCCTGGACATTCCTCGACAACACCTTTGCATGCGTTATCACAACAGCTGTTCGTCACTTGACTGTCTTTTGGAAAATTGCCTTCTGGATCAGATGATGATGTGTGAAAATATCATGGCATAACTAATCAGCTGGACACCAAATGTGCATCCAACAGGTATTATGCATAAATATTGAAGAGCCACGTTAATGACAGTATCGATTTAGGTTTTAAGTACCAAGGTAAAGGTGACTCTTTCGGGTTAGAAGCATTCGATTTTGCAATCAAATGCATCATTTTGGATTTGTGTGCCCATGAAAACTGTTTTCACCCCATAAGGAGACACAAAACATTATGTAGTTACACTGCATTTCTGATATCTCTATACAAAAAAACTGTCCAACAGCTAGATCCAGGATTCTTACAGGGTTAAACAAACAGTGAGTAGCAACAGTGTACAAGAGGGGGGGGGGGGGGGGGGGGGGGGGTCAATGTAAATTGTCCGGTGGTGATTTTTATGATTTGTTCAGCAGTCTAATGACTTGGGGGTAGAAGCTGTTGAGGAACCTTTTGGTCCTAGGCTTTTATGGGCTTTCCTCTGACACTGGATGGCAGGAAGCTTGGCCCCAGTGATGTACTGGTCCGTTCGCACTACTCTCTGTAGCGCCTTACAGTCAGATGCCGAGCAGTTGCCATACCAGGCGGTGATGCAACCGGTCAGGATGCTCTCGATGGTGCAGCTGTAGAACCTTTTGAGGATCTGGGGGCCCATGCCAAATCTTTCAGTCTCCTGAGGAAAAAAAGGTTTTGTCGTGCCCTCTTCATGACTGTCTTGGTATGTTTTGACCATGATAGTTTCTTGGTGATGTGGACACCAAGGAACCTGAAAATCTCGACCTGCTCCACTACAGCCCCGTCGATGTTAATAGGGGCCTTTGTCTTGCTCACGTTAAGGGAGAGGGAGAGGTTGTTGTCCTGGCACCACACTGCCAGTTCTCTGACCTCCTCCCTATAGGCCGTCTCATCGTTGTCGGTGATCTGGCCTACCACTGTTATGTCATCAGAAAACTTAATGAGGGTGTTGGAGTCGTGTTTGGCCATGCAGTCATGGGTGAACAGGGAATACAAGAGGGCACTAAGTACACACCCCTGAGGGGCCCCAATGTTATGGATCAACATGGCAGACGTGTTGTTGCCTATTCTTACCACCTGGGGGCGGCCCGTCAGGAAGTCCAGGATCCAGTTGCAGAGGGAGGTATTTAGTCCCAGAGTCCTTAGCTTAGTGGGCACTATGGTGTTGAAGGCTGAGCTGTAGTTGATAAACAGCATTCTCACATAGGTGTTCCTTTTGTCCAGGTGAGAAAGGGCGGTGTGGAGGGCAAATGAGTTTGCGTCATCTGTGGATCTGTTGGGACAGTATGCAAAATGGAGTGGGTCTAGGGTGGATGCTGTTACTTACAAAAAGTATACTTTCTTTTCATGTCTTCAAAAATGTCTTTAGTATACTTACATTAATTAATATTACTAGAATATCATGTACTTCAAACTACTAGGTTTTCATGTTATGAATGTCTTTGCGAAAAGCAAGATCACCCTGGGAATCTGACATACTTATTGTTCTCAATAAGGAAGTAGTTACCTTATATTTCCTTTAAGTTCTACCGGTCTACCTGTTACCAAAAAATAATGAGCAAAGGAGCAGAATGGCTTTTGTTGGCTCTTCAATGAGGAAATACTTTCCAATATTCAACTACTTGCCTTTTCAAATACAATTATATCTGAATACTTACTTTGAAAGTGATTGCAATATTTTAAATAGTAATTTAACCCAAGTCTGGTTCCCCCAATACAATCCTTTCAGATATACACAAGTGATTAGGGAAGAGGGGCTAGGAGCTAAGCACAAGTTGAGTTTTTATGATGAGGCAAATGTCTGTGTAAACAGACAATAAAATGCCATTTTATCTGAAGTGCTCTATTCATGGAAAATCCCATGGGGTAAATCCCAGTAGTTTTAAAACAAATCTCTACTTGTCTTCTTCCTATTAGGGATTTTTTTAAAATATAGTGGTAGGGCTGCACCACACTGCCATCAAGTGGCTAAAGCCTGTGTGTGTCTGCCCATCATTGTTTGCCCAAATCACCCATCTCACCACTCTCCCTCAAATTCTCCTTTGTATGCATTCTATCCAACCCTCACAAATTCCATCCCCGCTTGCCCACTGACCCCCCCCCCTAAACACTGCTGAATTCCAAAAACAAACTGCATCATTAGGAAACAATTTATTGAACATTTGCCACCAGACATACAGTATCACTTAAATACAGAGACAGCTTCAACCTGGAGCCATTTCATTCCCTTCATCTTTAAACCTTTAGACAGACTCCTTTTACAAACCCTCCTCTCCCCTCAGTCATGCTCTCTGTAGCCACACACACAGACAGTGTGGGAATGTTACTTTGTGAATCCCAAATCGATCCCTCCCTAGTCCGTCCCTACCCCCTCATCCAGGAGTCTATTTGGGATTCAGCAACTCTGTGCTTGAATTCTTTTGGTTTTCTGTCTTCTAATAGAGAGTAGAATAGGGGTACATCTCAATAATCTAACAAGATTTCCTCTCCTCACACCACCCCCTTCCTCTGCACTTATCTGCAAAGACTACACAGGTGAAAGGTCATACCCAGTATGGTTAGAACATTATATTGCTTTCTCTTAAGAGAGGGAGACACTTGAGATGCACAGTAGGTAGTGAAAGCAGTTTCCGTTCTGAAAGCATGATTAAGAAGCTATAGTAGATGTAGGAGGAAGTTGCCCCTAAACACTGACACAGGGTCAGATACAGTGAGCTCCAAAAGTATTGGAACAGTGAATTTTTGCTGTTGTTATTTTTGGCTCTGTACTGCAGCACTTCGGCTTTGAAAATATACAACGACTACGAGGTTAAAGTGCAGACTGTCATAGAATACACTTCTAAATTGATGTGGATGCTACCATGATTATGGAAAATCCTGAATGCATCGTGAATAATGATGAGTGAGAAAGTTAGATGCACAAATAATAATCATACACAAAGCGGATTTTACATCTTTAGGAAAACAGCCCCAATGTTGGAAACAAATATCATTATGTTGTCACATGTATTTTCTAAGATAGAGCACAGAATATTTTACATACAGCAAGTATTCATAGGACCAAAGAGTTGAGCCTGCCTCATGTTTTCATTTTTGCCATGGAAAAAATATTGTCATACTGGTATCGTCACAGCCGATCAACAAGACTGTCCCCAAACGTTAAATGCAGATTCAAACAATTAAACAGTAGCTAGGGATAACTAAAAAAGCTATCACATATGCTGAAGTTCTTCAGCTAGATTTTGGCCATTAAACATTCACTAACGTTAGCTAACAGTTTAAAAGCTGACGTATTTCACTGCTAACATCAGCCTTGTTGAACGCACCTCAAGGGTATAAATTAAAACTGTCTGATAAAAACAAGCCTCTATTTTACATTTAAATCTGGCAAAAAGGTGCTCTCCGATCGTATGCCATTTTTAATGTTGCTTCGTTAGAAGATTGGATGGCCTCTCCAAGGCAACCCTACACACACGTTCAGACAAAGACACAAACACAGGAGACATAGATTACAAATCACTTGCCACTTTTAGAAATGGATCACTAGCCACTTTAATAATGTTCCGTATCTAGCATTACTCTTCTCATATGTATAAACCGCACCACTTCAAGGAAATGAAAACACGAGCCACTTTAATAAAGGTCTCCGTCTCTTGCATTACTCATCTCATATGTGTGAACTGTACTATACTATTCTACGGTATCTTAGTCACTTTAATTGTGTGTAAATATTGCATCACCCATCTCATATGTATATACTGTACTCTATACTATGCCACTGTATCTTAGTCCAATACCGCTCTGAGATATAAACTCAGCAAAAAAAGAAACATCCCTTTTTCAAGACACTGTCTTTCAAAGATAATTCGTAAAAATCCAAATAACCACAGATCTCCATTGTTAAAGGGTTTAAACACTGTTTCCCATGCTTGTTCAATGAACCATAAACAATTAATGAACATGCACCTGTGGAACAGTCGTTAAGACACTAACAGCTTACAGACGGTTAGAAATGAAGGTCACAGTTATGAAAACTTAGGACACTAAAGAGGCCTTTCTACTGACTCTGAAAAACACCAAAAGAAAGATGCCCAGGGTCCCTGCTCATCTGCGTGAACGTGCCTTAGGCATGCTGCAAGGAGGCATGAGGACTGCAGATGTGGCCAGGGCAATAAATTGCAATGTCCGTACTGTGAGACGCCTAAGACAGCGCTACAGGGAGACAGGACGGACAGCTGATCGTCCTCGCAGTTAGGGTGCACAGGTGTCCAGTGCTCAGACTGTCCGTAATAGGCTGAGAGAGGCTGGACTGAGCGCTTGTAGGCCTGTTGTAAGGCAGGACCTCACCAGACATCACCAGCAACAACGTCACCTATGGGCACAAAACCCCACCGTCGCTGAACCAGACAGGACTGACAAAATGAGCTCTTCACTGACGAGCCGTGGTTTTGTCTCACCCAGGGGTGATTGGCGGATTCGCATTTACCGTCGAAGGAATGAGCGTTACATCGAGGCCTGTACTCTGGAGCGGGATCGATTGAGGTGGAGGGTCCGTCATGGTCTGGGGGGTGTGTCACATCATCATCGGACTGAGCTTGTTGTCATTGCAGGCAATCTCAGCGCTATGCGTTACAGGGAAGACATCCTCCTCCCCTCCTCCCCCTTCCTGCAGGCTCATCCTGACATGACCCTCCAGCATGACAATGCCACCAGCCATACTGCTCATTCTGTGCGTGATTTCCTGCAAGACTGAATGTCAGTGTTCTGCCACGGGCAGCGAAGAGCCCGGATCTCAATCCCATTGAGCACGTCTCAGACCTGTTGGATCGGAAGGTGAGGACTAGGGCCATTCCTCCCAGAAATGTCTGGGAACTTGCAGGTGCCTTGGTGGAAGAGTGGGGTGTGGGGTAACATCTCACAGCAAGAACTGGTGAATCTGGTGCAGTCCATGAGGAGGAGATGCACTGCAGTACTTAATGCAGCTGGTGGCCACACCAGATACTGACTCTTACTTTTCATTTTGACCCCCCCTTTGGTCAGGGACACATTATTCCATTTCTGTTAGTCACATGTCTGTGGAACTTGTTCAGTTTATGTCTGTTGTTGAATCTTATATTCAAATATTTACACATTTTAAGTTTGCTGAAAATAAACACAGTTGACATTGAGAGGACGTTTCTTTTTTTGCTGAGTTTATGATTATACCAGCTGCTTAATGCAGCTACTTTAAAACGATGGAAGCCCTCAATGGCAATGTTCATGCAACAACAGGTTATATTCAACTAGAACTCTCTCTCTCTATGTCTCACACACACACAAACCCCTATTGTACCTATATGACGGTCTTGAAGGTCTGCAGAATGAGGTTGGTTTGGTGGATCAGTCTGTTTGCACTGATGAACACGTTGATCGCCCTGGAAACAAGGATGGTTCATTTATATTGTTATTTAACGACTGCAAATAAAACAAAAACGCAATGTCATCAAAACAGTTGTTCAAAATAGCCCTGACATTTCAAACCTGATTAAATAATTGGTTTCTCATGGTCATTGTAAAATAAACAGTAAGAACATTCCCACTACTAATATTATTAGAATGAATGTACACTGAACAAAATATGAACGCAACATGTAACAATTTCAAAGATTTTACTGAGTTCCAGTTCATATAAGGCAGTGGTCACCAACCGGTCGGTGGCGCAATTGGCGGTGCACTTGATTCAGAAGCCCTGCGCACCGGCAGATCTGTGGCTAAATCGAGTGTGCCTACAAATTCCAGCAACGTTTGATACTAGCTACATGAGATTAGCACTTTTAAAAGCCATGAGCAGAGAGAGACTGTCAAAGACTACAGCAGAGCTGCTGTTTATATGAGTGAGTTCATGTTAAAGTGTTTATTCAGCACTGTTTTTATTCAACACTATTACAAAACATAAAACATACTCTGTACTACCACTCTATACAAAGTGGCTCAGTGACTCGTGTTTGCATCTCAATGTGAAAAAAACTGTTTGCATGTTCTTCACAAAGAGGGCAACAGATGCTACTGAGCCAGATGTCTATGTGTCAGGGGAGAAGCTCCAGGTGGTATTCGATTTTAAGTACCTTGGCATCATACTTGATTCCAACCTCTCTTTTAAAAAGCATGTGAAAAAGGTAATTCAAATAACCAAATTCAACCTAGCTAATTTCCGATGTATACGAAATTGTTTGACTACAGAGGTAGCAAAACTGTACTTCAAATCTATGATACTCCCCCACTTAACATACTGCTTGACTAGTTGGACCCAAGCTTGCTGTACAACATTAAAACCTATTCAGTCTGTCTACAAACAGGCTCTCAAAGTGCTTGATAGGAAGCCCAATAGCCATCATCATTGTCACATCCTTAGAAAGCATGAGCTCTTGAGTTGGGAAAATCTTGTGCAATACACCGACGCATGTCTTGTATTCAAGATCCTTAATGGCCTGGCTCCCCCTCCACTCAATATTTTTGTTAAACAGAAAACCCAGACATATGGCAGCAGATCCACAAGGTCTGCCATGAGAGGTGACTGTATAGTTCCCCTAAGGAAAAGCACCTTTAGTAAATCTGCATTCTCTGTGAGAGCTTCCCATGTCTGGAATACACTGCCATCAGACACACATAACTGCACCACATATCACACTTTCACAAAATGCTTGAAGACATGGCTAAAGGTAAATCAGATTTGTGAACATGGTCCCTAGCTGTGTGTTGCCGCTTTCCATGTTGTCTGTAGCTTGTGAGGTGTGGAAACACTTTGTTACTTTTATGAATTTTGTCTTGCTGCTTTTTGTTTTATGTTGCTCTGTCTGTATGCTACGTCTTGCTTGTCCTATGTTGCTCTGTCTGTATGCTATGTCTTGCTTGTCCTATGTTGCTATGTCTTGCTTGTTCTATGTTGCTATTGTCTATATTGTAATTGTTTTTAATAACCTGCCCAGGGACTGCGGTTGAAAATTAGCCGGCTGGCTAAAACCGGCACTTTTACTGAAACGTTGATTAATGTGCACTGTCCCTGTAAAAAAAATTAATAAACTCAAACTCAAACTCGCGCTGCAGCTGCAATTAATTAGTAGCCAAGTGTATCGATAGCCCTGCATTTTTGTTGTTATTAGCAGCTTGTCATGTCTATTTTAATATATCTCGATATATTTCACTTTCTCTGGTCATAGGAACAACATGAATTTGTGCATGAGGCCGATGAGCTCTTGGCTCGTTTTGCCATCAGGTGGAAGACGGTGTACCCTACCTCAGTCTCACTTGAGGCAAGGAAGGAGAGAGCAGGGACCGTGAGAGGCAGACCCTCTGCTGCTCTCTCCCTCACTCCGCTGAGACTAATGCCGTGTTCAAATCAACTGGAAACTCAGAAATCTTACTGCTTCAGTGCGTTCAAGACAACAGGGAACTCTGAAAAAGACTAGATGCGACTGGGAAAAATTGTTTTGAACTGGGAATTGAGTTGATCAGGCTGTTTATAGCGGCCTGTGGAATGTTGTCTAACTCCTCTTTAACGGCTGTGGAAAGTTGCTGGATATTGAAGAGACCTGGAACATGATGTTATACAAATCGTTCCTGAGCATCCCAAACAGGCTCAACGAGTGACATGTCTCATGAGTTTTTTTTATTTTATTTGACCTTTATTTAACTAGGCAAGTCAGTTAAGAACAAATTATTTAAATGACGGCCTAGGAACAGTGGGTTAACTGTCTTGTTCAGGGGCAGAACGACAGATTTTTACCTTCTCTGCTCGGGGATTCGATCTTGCAACCTTTGGTTACTAGTCCAACGCTCCAACCACTAGGCTACCTCCCGTCATGAGTATGCAGGCCATGGAAGAACTGGGACATTTTCAGTTGCCAGGAATTGTGTACAGATCCTTGTGACATGGGGCCGTGCATCATCATGCTGAAATATGGGGTGATGATGCGGATGATTGGCAAGACAATGGGCCAGGATCTCGCCACGGTATCTCTGTGCATTCAAATTGCAATCGATAAAATGCAATTGTGTTCATTTTCCGTAGCTAATGCCTGCCCATATCATAACCCCACCGCCACCATGGGGCACTCTGTTCACAAAGTTGACGTCAGCAAACCGGTCGCCCACACAACGCCATACATGCTCTTTCCCATCTGCCCGGTACAGTTGAAACCAGGATTCATCCGTGAAGAGCACACTTCTCCAGCGTGCCAGTGGCCATCGAAGGTGAGAATTTGCCCACTGAAGACGGTTACGACGCCAAACTGCAGTCAGATCAAGACCCTGGTGGAGGACGGCGAGCATGCAGATGAGCTTCCCAGAGACGGTTTCAGTTTGTGCAGAAATTCTTCGGTTTTGCAAAAACCCACCGTTTCACCAGCTGTCCAGGTGGCTGGTCTCAGGCGTACCCGCAGGTGAAGAAGCTGGATGAGGTCTTGGTTTGGCATGGTTACATGTAGTCTGCGGTTGGACATACTGCCAAATTCCCTCCCAAGAGCTCTGGGGAGAATTTCTGCAGTCAGCATGCCAATTGCACGCTCCCTCAAAACATGACATCTGTGGCATTGTGTTGTGTGACAAAACTGCACATTTTAGAGTGGCCTTTTATTGTCCCCAGCACAAGGTGCACCTGTGTAATGATCATGGAGTTTAATCAGCTTCTTTATATGCCATATCTGTCAGGTGGATGGATTATCTTGGCAAAGAATAAATGCTCACTAACAGGGATGTAAACATTTGAAAGAAATAAGCTTTTTGTGCCTATGGAACATTTCTGGGATCTTTTATTTAAGCTCATGAAACATGGGACCAACACTTTATATGTTGCGTTTAAATGTTTGTTCAGTGTATTTTTGCTGTGGGTTTAGTAAGTGCTGTTTTGTGAAGGAAAAAAAAATCCCCCAATCACAACTCACTGCTGTCGATGAACATCTATTCAGTATCCTTATGAAACTACTCCACACAACTCACTTTCCATCTTTGAAGTATGTTTTGAGGGTGTCGCTGAAGCTTTTGGAGTATTTGACAAACTCCTTCTTCTGGTGCTCAAGAGCCTGGACACACAGAATAGACAGACAGCTGTGAACATCGCCTTCACAATGATATCAGCTCTCCTTGCAGCCATTGATCACATTAAAGATAAGTAAGAAACAGAGTGTACAAAACATTAGGAACACCTTCCTAACCTTGAGTTGCAACCCCTTTTGCCCTCAGAACAGCCTCAATTTGTCAGGGCATGGACTCTACAAGGATGTCAAAAGCATTCCACAGGGATGATGGTCCATGTTGACTCTAATGCTTCCCACAGTGGTGTCAAGTTGGCTGGATGTCCTTTGAGTGGTGGACCATTCTTGATACACACAGGAAACTGTTGAGTGTGAAAAACCCAGCAGCACTGCAGTTCTTGACACACTCAAACCGGTGCGCCTGGCACCTACTACCATACCCTGGTTAAAGGCACTTCAACATTTTTTTCTTACCCATTCACCCTCTGAATGGCGCACATACACAATCCAAGTCCTTCTTTACCTGTCTCCTCACATTCATCTACGCTGATTGAAGTCCATTTAAGTGACACCAATAAGGGATCATAGCTTTTCACCTTGATTCACCTGACCAGGTGATATATAGTATGTCATGGAAAGAGCTGTTTTGTCCACTCAGTGTATATTCCACATCTCTGTGTGTCTTACCCTACGGTTCTGGTAGTGGTATTTCTTAAAGACGTTATTGACTGTATCCAGGAGCTCCTTTATAGCACTGGCGATGTCTCTATGGAAAAGAACAACCAACACCAATCAAGAAGCAGGATGTCAAGGACATGCTAACGAAGGTGTGTGTGTTAGTGTATACTAGGGATGCTACGGTATACTGTATGTTGTCGAACCGTTCGGTGCGCCCCCTACGGCTCAATACGCACACGTGAACTGCGGAATTATGATATGCCTGTCATTTTCCAAAACGTGCTTATTGCGCTGCAGACTACACGCACGTTGTACATTCAGATCCACAGAATTAGACTCGCAGCTTGTGAACAGGCAAGGCAGACAACTGCTTGTGGCTCCAGGCCGTTAGGGGGCTCCTGAGGGCTGGCAAACTTTACTCCACAGCAATGTCTCAAAATGTGGCAACCGCAGTGACAGCAAACCCTCCCCCTTAAACAACCAATAGACAATTTGCAATGACATCTCAGTAGGAAACCTCCCTAAAGGGGCCTCATGAAGAGAGTGGAAACTAAAAAAAACAAATATTCTCTCAGATCCAATGTGACAATGGCGAGTGCTAGAGACAGAGAGAAGCAAATTTGAAGAGGCACCACCGTCTTTAAAATCCACTGGGTGGGAACATTTTGGGTTCAATATTCAATACGATGAAGAGGGTAAGAAGACCGTAAACAAAAAAAGTAGAGTCTGCAAGCATTGTTTTGCCACTGTCGGCTACTCGAGTGGAAACACTTCTAACATGATGTGTCATTTACATGGCCCTCACCTGCCCGTATCCCTTGCAGGTGGAGCTGGAGCAAGGAGAGTCCACTCGTTAGCGAAAAACACAATCTCTCGCTGCTGGCCTTCCAACAACAATTTGCGATAAATCCAGAAAAACTAAGAAATAACGAAAGCCGTGGGAGTATTCATAGCCAAAGATTGTATTGCCTATGCAAGTATGTACCCTGTTAATTTAAACTAGAGACGGCAAAGCACCTACAGGTTGTCAAAGATAAGATGCACTTTAAATTGGAATGTTTTTCTCCCCTTGAGTTCAAGTAGACAGAAACCAGGCCTAGTCAGACATGCTGCCATTTTTCTGAACAGAAAGTTTGATTTGTCTATTGACAAAATAAAGAGTTAATTGTTTAAAAGGGTGATGTGTTTTTCTTTTTTTCTGGAAAATATAGAGAGATACCGAAACCGTACCGTTACCCACAAAGCGTGATACATACCGAACCGTGGGCCCACTGTACCGTTGCATCCCTAGTGTATACTGTGTGCGTGTACTCACTTAATTGTCTGTAGGAAGCGTACCCTGTCGTTGATCTCGTCAGGTATCTTACTGAGGATGTGTTTCAGAGCTCTGGATTTCTCATTTAGGTCCTGGAACTCCTGCTCTGGCCTGTCCACTAAGAACTCTACACACACACACAGGGAATAGTACATAGGAGTATATTTTAATAAACAACTATAAACATACTGAATCTCTTGTAAGCAGATGCTTAGTGCTGGTACTTTTCTACACTCACACACCTTCCACGTCATCTGCAGCCATGCGCAGCAGAGACTCTGTGTAGTTTATCTGAACGTTTTTCTTCTCCAGAATTTTCATTATGATGTCCTGAGTTAGGCCTGGGTTCTCCCTCTCCGCCTAGCAACACAAACACACGCACATACAAAAACACACAATTACATCTGCTGAGTATTCAAGCTGCCCATCCTTGATTTAGACTACTGACATGCAACCAGAGCCCAAGGGTTACGTAAGGGCAAAGGTCATACGTTTATGGGGTAAGGGGTCCTGTGTTGGTGTGTCTTACCTTGATAAAGGCTGCTCTCAGAGTCTGGGCAGCTGACAAGTTGATCCTCTCCAGCTGCCAAACCAACACACACATTGTTAGGGGCTGACAAGAACACACACTCATCCAGGGTTCGACATACAGGGCTGCCTGCTGGTCCGAGGAGGTTTTGGAAGCTCTCCAGGCCAGTCAATCATCCACGCCAGTGAAAAAAATGGTAAGATTGTTATTTTCAATCAAGGCTATATAATTGATGAAAAAACAGGAATTCCTGAAGCTGCTAGTTCGTTATGTAGATTATTTATCTCACACGGGCCGCACACATAGCCTCGTTTGAGCGGAATCATCTGTCGGGCAGCAAGAGCGCGCAGCTCTCAACTGTCCTGATTCTTTTGGAAAACGTTTTGTCTGTTGCAAATGACACCATTTATTCCAAACGCTCTTCAATGTAAAAGCTGCTGGGTTCTTAAACGGAAGTCGTACCATAGTCCCATGTACCAACACCACAGTCGCTTCCAAGCTCAAGATCCTGGGACTATACAGCTGCCTCTGCAATTGGATCCTGGAATTCCTGAAGGGCCACCCCCAAGTGGTAGCAACAACACATCCGGCACGCTGATCATCAACACGAGGGCCCCTCACCTGTACTCCCTGTTCACCCAAGACTGCGTGGCCGTGCATGACTCCAACATCATTATTAAGTTGACAACAACGGTTGTACGACTGATCACCGACAACGATGACGCAGCCTATAGGGAGGAGGCAAAGAGACCTGACAGCGTGGTGTCAGGACAACAACCTCTCCCTCAACATCAGCAAGACAAAGGAGCTGACCGTGGACTACAGGAAACGGAGGGGTGAGCACGCCCCCATCCACAGAGGGGATGTAGTGGAGCAGGTCGAGAGCTTCATGTTCCTCAGTGTCTACATCACTAAAGAATTATCACGGTCCACACACACCCACACACTTGTGAAGAGGGCATGACAGTGAAAATATTTAGCCTGCACCATTGAGAGCATCTTGACAGCCTGCAACACCACTTGGTACGGCACCTGCAAGGCACCTGACCGACACAGGGTGGTGATTACGGCCCAGTACATCACTGGGGCCAAGCTTCCTGCCATCCAGGACCTCTATACCAGGCGGTGTCAGAGGAAGGCCCTAAAAATTGTCAAAGACTCCAGCCACCCTAGTCATAGACTGTTCTCTCTGCTACCACACGGCAAGCAGTAGCGGAGTACCAAGTCCGGGTCCAAAAGGCTTCTTAACAGCTTCTACCCCCAAGCCATAAGACTCCTGAACAGCTAATCAAAGGGCTACCCAGACCCCTCTTTTACACGTCTGCTACTCTCTGTTTATAATCTATGCATGGTCAAGTTAACTCTACCTACATATATTACCTCAATTACCTCGACTAACCGGTGCCCCCGCACATTGACTCTGTACCGGTACCCCCTGTATATAGCCTCGCTTGTTATTTTACTGCTGCTGTTTAATTATTTGTTACTTTATTTTCTATTTTTCCACTTGACACTTATTTTTAGTTATTTTTTTGAAACTTCTTAAAGCATTTTTGGGTAAGGGCTCGTAAGTAAACATTTCACTGTAAGGTCTAAAGTGAAAGTGAAATACCTCTTGTATTCGGCGCATGTGACAAATAAAATATAATTTTGATTTGACAATGATTCTCTACCCTATACTTGCTTGTTTTGTCACAAACTTAAATTAGGTGAACTATTCGAATTTTAGCAACCAGGAAATGGCAGAGTGATTTCTGCATAGTGCATCTTTAACTCTGCATTGTTGGAAAAGAAAGAACCTTGTAAGTAAGAATTTCACTTTTAGTCAGTGGTGTAAAGTACTTAAGTAAAAACACTTTAAAGCACTACTTAAGTAGTTTTTTGGGGTATCTGTACTTTACTTTTTACATTTGATAACTTTTACTTCACTATATTGCTAAAGAAAATGATGTACCTTTTACTCCTTACATTTTCCCTGACACCCAAAAGTACTCGTTACATTTTGATAGGAAAATGGTCCAATTCGTCCACTTATCAAGAAAACAACCCTGGTGCCTCTGATCTGGCGGACTCACTAAACACAAATGCTTCATTTGTAAATGAATATCTAAGTCTTGGAGTGTGCCCCTGGCTATCCGTTGAAAAAAAATTAAACAAGAAAACGTGCCGTCTGGTTTGCATAATAAGGAATTCGAAAATATTTAAACCTTTGATACATAAGTATATTTTAGCAATTCTGTTTACTTTTAATACTTAAGTATATTTAAAACAAAATACTTTTAGACTTTCACTCAAGTAGTATTATGGGTGACTTTCACTTGAGTCATTTTCTATTAAGGTATCTTTACATTTACTGAAGTATGACATTTGAGAACTTTTTCCACCACTGCTTTTAGTCTACACCTGTTGTTTACCAAGCATCTGACAAATACAATTTGATTTGTAGTTCATTTCCATTGTATGGTTTCCACGCATTGCCATTCCAATCTGAATAGTTTGCGAAGTGTTTGGCACAAGCCTGCTACGTTAGGTTAAGCACAAGTTGCACATCTATAAATGATCAATTCTTCCATGCTCTAAAGTGGAGTGAAGTCCACATGGTTCCATATTTCAACTTCTTCCAGCCACTCGTTTCTTTTTTTTATTTTTTATAAAGAGACACAACTGAACTACAACTTCTGTGTAAGAACAAAATGGAAATAAACAACATTTGGAGTAAACGGTTTCTGTTGTGAAAACGTTTTCCGACTAGCACGTGAAAACAGCATAAGAATTGTTGTGGACTAAGAACATCACGGATTTTTTGTTTTTCTATAAGAAAAAGTGTGATATAGAGAGTGAAAACCTGAAAACACAGGAAAACTCGGAAACACAGAAAAACAAAACCTGGAAAACGGAATTCAGTGTAAGATAAAAACAGATTTTAAAGGGCCCTAGAACTGACTGTTCAAAATCACTAACAAGAATACCCTTTTTGAGATTGCACAATCAATGTAAATATTATATTGTCAAGTTAAAATATTATTTGTGTATGGAGTAGGTTATAGGCTAGCTTGCTCAGCTCGCAAATTAAAGATCAAATCACCTGATATTTAAATGATGCACGCATCATCCACTATCCTTTGAGATCTTGGCCCTGGCCAGTATGTTTTTCATTTGGACAAATAGCTTTCAGTTCGCACTGGCCCGGTGTGCCACTGGACAATGTACATGAATCTATATTAGACAAAAGATTCACACACATTACCTCGTTAAAAACGGGGTACATTACAGCGTATAGCGTCATGGAGACCATGGAGTTTGTCTCGGTTTCAATCCTCATCTCTTCCATGGTCATCCTCCAAGGAGGTGTAGAGATAGGCAGCAACACGCTCTCACACACAGAGAAGTTCCAAGAGTCCCCAGAGTGACAAGAGCCTAGAGAGAGAGAGATTTGTTACTTGTTGCCACAAGGGCAACCATTGAAGAACAAACACAGTTGTAAATACAACCCATATGTATGTTTATTTATTTTCCCTTTTGTAGTGTACATAGCTATAATATGACATTTTAAATGTCTCTATTCCTTCAAAACTTGTGAGTAATGTTTACTGTTCATTTGATTCTTCATTTCACGTTTGCCAAAGCAAGTGAAATGGATGTAAACATATGTTTCCCATGCCAATAAAGCCATTTGAATTGAATAGAGAGAACTTTGTCTATGTTGTCATGTAGACAGACCTAAGGCGTTATTAACTTCCTCTTCTACTGTGACATGATTAGCTACTGTACACAAGAACGTTACCATGTAAACATGTTCGGTTCCTAAGAAGCTAGCTAGCTAACTTAGCTGTCACACATGATTGCTAAATTTAGTTATCAAAGTTCGGTAACTAGCTAGCTAGTTGGCAGATTATGTCAATTTAGGCGGACCATTTACTGTGAAAATCACCTAGCCATTTAGCTAACGTTAACTAGCTAACTACATTAACGTTACCTATCAGTATCATGCTACTGTTGCTAACACGTTAGTGACGCTTGAGCAACTCGCAAATGTGTGGCATATGCACTGTCATTCAGTAGAGATGCGTCTAACGGTTAAATGGTGGTTATCTTAACTAACCACAGATAGTTACCTTTATTTTCGCCGTTCTAATAGCCAGAATATCTGGTTAGCTGCGCTGTTATCATCAACGTCTCCTTCAGCGACACAAAAAAATACTTCCGGGTCACGGAATTTTGGAAACGCTCTAAATAAAAGTCCCCCACATAATGGCAGGAAAGTGTCAATAACCTCAATTATTCACGATACATTAAAAATAATTGTCTAAACATGAACAACGATTCACATTTGTTTATATTTAAGTGACATTTGCATTAAATGTTCCAAAGTCGAATAAATGCCCGCAATGAAAATCACTGTATATGAAATACACAATAGCTCTAGAGCAATGACAGGATGTATCACATCCGGCCGTGATTGAGAGTCCCATAGGGCGGTGCACAATTGGCCTAGCGTCCTCTGGGTTTGGCCGGTGTAGGCTGTCATTGTAAATAACGATTTGTTCTTAGCTGACTTGCCTAGTTAAATAAAGGTTACACTCCACCCATTTCACTGGCCCCTGTATGTGGATTACATATTGGTTTACAGAGCAAAAACTATTCTCAGTGCAGCAGTGAAAGGGTTGTAGGGAATGCTCAGAAGGATCTGTAGAATGTATATATGGTGCAATTTCATTGGCCATGGACTTATATGGAGTGTTGCTGGCCTTTTACTGTGGTCAAATAGCTTAAAATGGGATGCCTGGACACTATATAGCACAGTAGCACTATACAAATATAGCACAGTATGGGCAAAACGATCAATTGCTTGTCAATAAAACCAGTGTCCAGTCTACTCACCACAGTCCTTAGAATACAAAACAGGTGAGTCTTTACAAAAAGCTAGTGCATAGAAAGTGTTACTGGACTTTTATGTGGTCAAACAACTTACAGGCAAAACGATTCATTATGCCGATGTAAAAGTGGGGTGGGGAGTACTCAGTAGGGTCTGTAGAATCTACACTATATATTAAAAAGTATGTAGAACTCCCTTCAAATTAGTGAATTCCACTATTTCAGCCACACCCATTTCTAACAGGTGTATAAAATTGAGCACACAGCCATGCAATCTCCATAGACTACATTGGCAGTAGAATGGCCTTACTGAAGAGCTCAGTGGCTTTTAATGTGATACCGTCATAGGAAGCCACCTTTCCAACAAGTCAGTTTGTCAATTTTCAGCCCTGCTAGAACTGCCCCAGTCAACTGTAAGTGCTGTTATTCTGAAGTGGAAACGTCTAGGAGCAACAACAGTTCAGCAGTGAAGTGGTAGGCCACAGAAGCTCACAGAACAGAACCGCCGAGTGCTGAAGCACGTAGCACGTAAACATCGTTGGTCCTCGGTTGCAAAACTTGCCTCTGGAAGCAACATCAGCACAAGAACTGTTCGTCGAGAGCTTCATGAAATGGGTTTCCATGGCCGAGCAGCCGCACACAAGCCTAAAATCACCATGCGCAATGCCAAGCGTCGGTTGGAGTGGTGTAAAGCTCGCTGCCATTGGACTCTGGAACAGTGGAAATGCATTATCTGGAGTGATGAATCACATTTCACCATCTGGCAGTCCGACGGACGAATCTGGGTTTGGCGGATGCCAGAAGAACGCTACTTGCCGAATGCATAGTGCCAACTGTAAAGTTTGGTGGATGAGGAATAATGGTCTAGGGCTGTTTTTTTATGGTTTGGACTAGGCACTTTGATCCAGTGAAGGGAAATCTTAACACTACAGCATACAATGACATTCTAGACCATTCTGTGCTTCCAACTTTGTGGCAACAGTTTGAGGGAAGCCCTTTCCTGTTTCAACATGACAATACCATTGTGCACAAAGCGAGGTCCATACAGAAATGGTTTGTCGAGATCGGTGTGGAAAAACTTGACTGGCCTGCACAAAGCCCTGGCTTTAACCCCATCGAACACCTTTGGGATGAATTAGAACGCTGACTGCGAGCCAGGCCTAATCGCCCAACATCAGTGCCCGACCTCACAAATGCACAAAGTCCTCGCAGAAATGTTCCAACATCTAGTGGAAAGCCTTCCCAGAAGAGTGGAGGCTGTTATGGCAGCACCAACTCCATATTCATGCCCATGATTTTGGAATGAAATGTTTGACCAGCAGGTGTCCACATACTTTTGGTCATGTAGTGTATCTACTGTATGGTGTCATTTCATAGGGATCTGAATAATACAGATTGTTGCTAGCCTTCCACTGTGGTCAAACTGCTTAGACTGGAACCAATGGACACTACATGGTATGAACAAACCAATCAGATCGCACAACGTAAAGACTTGTGCCCAGTGAGAGGCTCTGTTTGTGTGTGTGTGTGTGTGTGTGTGTGTGTGTGTGTGTGTGTGTGTGTGTGTGTGTGTGTGTGTGTGTGTGTGTGTGTGTGTTTGTTTGCGTGTGTGTCATTGTGTGTGTTGGTGTTTGTTGCTTGGTTGCTCCTCTGTTGTTGCATGGGTATGTGTTTTAAATTATTGTAATTGAACTGTTCTGGAAGCCAGTCTGTTTCTGCTGATTTACTTTCTCTTTTCTCTCTCATCCAGTCCTCTTTGTCCTGGACAGAAGATACTATCTTTTTCCCAGCTGCTCTCTCTCCCTATGCTGAGCCACTTGAAAAAGACCATGGGCCGTGGTTTCAATAGCCTACTCTGGTTGCATACTAATAAACGTTAGGCTATTTTTGTATTTTCTCCCAACTTCTGCCCTTTAACTAATGACCTTTAACTAATGTCGACTTTGACTACACTATGCTATATTTCCTGTCTGCCCTCAGGCACAGATCTAGGAACAGATAACCTTATGAGTATCATTTTAATTACAGATGCAAAGGTCTACAACAGAGTTTTATTTGGCCCCCCAAGTTCTGAGCAAAAAATAAAAATAATAAAAAATGTAATGTTCATTGTTGGATATTTAAAACTGTAAAAACACCAGAAACATAAACAAATGTAAGCAAGGTTTGAAATTCTGACATTGTTATTCTAATATTATATCTGTTTGGGCTTCTTGAGGTAAATTCCAATTATTTGTAATTATGTTCAGGCCCCCCGACCATCCGCTCAAGAAAAAAATTGGCCCACGGCTGAATCTAGTTGATGATCTCTACACCACGCAGTCTAGCTGATTGTCACGCCCTGTCCATAGAGAGGCTTTTATTTTCTATTTTGGTTAGGCCAAGGTGTGACTAGGGTGGGCATTCTAGTTTCTTTGTTTCTATGTTTTCTATTTCTTTGTGTTTGGCCGGGTGTGGTTCTCAATCAGAGGCAGCTGTCTATCGTTGTCTCTGATTGAGAACCATACTTAGGTAGCCCTTTTTTTTCCCCCACCTGTCTTTGTGGGAAGTTAACTTTGTTTGATGGCACATAGCCTTAAGCTTCACGGTTTGTTTTGGTATTGTTGGCGGCATCTACTATTAAAAGTATGTACGCTCACAACGCTGCACCTTGGTCCTCTTCTTTTAACGGCCGTGACACTGATGATCTCTACACCATGCAGTCTAGTTGATGATCTCTATACCATGCAGTCTAGTTGATGAGCTCTACACCACACAACCCTTCATACAGCTAGTTCAGACCTGTTTTTTTTTTGTTTTTTTTGTCCAATCACAGTTGTTGTCAGGACAAGAACTACGAGTCCATTAAACCATATAACCTGATTACGAAATTATCTGGTTCCATTTTAGCCCACATAAAACTTTTTTGCATCTGATTTATTACTATGTAATACACTACAACTAGGGAAGGGAAAGAGGATAACTAGTCAGTTGTACAACTGAATGTATTCAACCGAAATGTGTCTTCCGCATTTACCCCAATCCCTCTGGTGCAGGGGGCTGCCTTAATCAACATCCACGGCACAGTTGTGGGGGTTAACTGCCTTGCTCAAGGCCAGGACAGACACTTTTTTCAGTTACTATACCAACACTCTAACCGCAAGCCTACCTGCTACTTCCAGAGGTAGCGTCGAGGTTAGGCTGTAGCTCAGTGGGCTAACATAAAGCCTCTTCACACTTACTACAATTTTCATCAAAATACCGTCAGCTACACATATTACTAAAATGTAAACTTGCTACATCTCGACCGCTACCTCTGGAAGTAGCGAGTGACACTCGACAGTTGCCCCCCCCTTGAAGCAGGACAATGTGAACAGAATTGTCTCATTGAGCCAACACTCCTACTGTCACGCCCTGACCTTGGAGAGCCATTTCATTTCTCTATTTGGTTAGGCCGGGGTGTGATTTCGGTGGGCATTCTAGTTTTTCTATTTCTTTGTTGGCCGGGTATGGTTCCCAATCAGAGGCAGCTGTCTATCGTTGTCTCTGATTGGGGATCATACTTAGGCAGCCTTTTTTTTTCTCCCCCTTTTAGTTTGTGGAATATTGTTTGTGTGTGGTTGCGTTCTTTCTGCACTGCATGTAGCGTTACGGTCGTGTTTAAGAGTAAAATGTACACCTACCCACGCTGCACCTTGGTCCAATCCATCTTTAAACGATTGTGACACCTACAGTATAAATGGTAATAGTTTTGAAACAGCTGAAATGCACAGACACGTTCCTAATATTTGAGACTTGATTTATTGAATTTGTAGTAAGTGTGAAAAGGCTCTATGTTAGCCCACTGAGCTACAGCCTAAACATTTTTAGGGAGGTTACTCATATGAGTGTGGTTAGCGAAGGTGAGTGAAGGACAGAGCGTGTGGTCAGACCACATGTTGTCAGGGTGCGGTTGAGAGGCAGTAGGGAGGTGACTGGTTTGTCTAGTTTGCACACAGGATGGACTGTGGTGGACGTGGATCTCAGTTGTGTGTGTGTTTCTGTGTGTTTTTTTATTTTTTTTATTATTTTTTTATTTCACCTTTATTTAACCAGGTAGGCTAGTTGAGAACAAGTTCTCATTTGCAACTGCGACCTGGCCAAGATAAGGCATAGCAGTGTGAACAGACAACACAGAGTTACACATGGAGTAAACAATTAACAAGTCAATAACACAGTAGAAAAAAGGGGAGTCTATATACATTGTGTGCAAAAGGCATGAGAAGGTAGGCGAATAATTACAATTATGCAGATTAACACTGGAGTGATAAATGATCAGATGGTTATGTACAGGTAGAGATATTGGTGTGCAAAAGAGCAGATAAATAAATAAAAACAGTATGGGGATGAGGTAGGTGAAAATGGGTGGGCTATTTACCAATAGACTATGTACAGCTGCAGCGATCGGTTAGCTGCTCAGATAGCAGATGTTTGAAGTTGGTGAGGGAGATAAAAGTCTCCAACTTCAGCGATTTTTGCAGTTCGTTCCAGTCACAGGCAGCAGAGAACTGGAACGAAAGGCGGTCAAATGAGGTGTTGGCTTTAGGGATGATCAGTGAGATACACCTGCTGGAGCGCGTGCTACGGATGGGTGTTGCCATCGTAACCAGTGAACTGAGATAAGGCGGAGCTTTACCTAGCATGGACTTGTAGATGACCTGGAGCCAGTGGGTCTGGCGACGAATATGTAGCGAGGGCCAGCCGACTAGAGCATACAAGTCGCAGTGGTGGGTGGTATAAGGTGCTTTAGTGACAAAACGGATGCCACTGTGATAGACTACATCCAGTTTGCTGAGTAGAGTGTTGGAGGCTAATTTTGTAAATGACATCGCCGAAGTCAAGGACCGGTAGGATAGTCAGTTTTACGAGGGTATGTTGCGAAATAGGAAGCTGATTTAGATTTGGATTGGAGATGCTTAATGTGAGTCTGGAAGGAGAGTTTACAGTCTAACCAGACACCTAGGTATTTGTAGTTGTCCACATATTCTAAGTGAGGTGGATCAGAGAATCCCCAGCAGCAAGAGCAACATCATTGTTATATACAGAGAAAAGAGTCGGCCCGAGAATTGAACCCTGTGGCACCCCCATAGAGACTGCCAGAGGTCCGGATAACAGGCCCTCCGATTTGACACACTGACCTCAATCTGAGAAGTAGTTGGTGAACCAGGTGAGGCAGTCATTTGAGAAACCAAGGCTATTGAGTCGGCCAATAAGAATGCGGTGATTGATTTTATCGATGTCGGTTATGATATCGTTTAGGACCTTGAGCGTGGCTGAGGTGCACCCATGACCAGCTCGGAAACCAGATTGTATAGTGGAGAAGGTACAGTGGGATTCGAAATGGTCGGTGATCTGTTTGTTAACTTGGCTTTCGAAGATTTTAGAAAGGCAGGGCAGGATGGATATATGGCTATAACAGTTTGTGTCTAGAGTATCTCCATGCATCTCCATCTCTGAAGAGGGGGATGACCGCAGCAGCTTTCAAATCTTTGGGGATCTCAGATGATACGAAAGAGAGGTTGAACAGGCTAGTAATAGGGGTTGCAACAATTGCAGCAGATCATTTTAGAAAAAGAGGTCCAGATTGTCTAGTCCAGCGGATTTGCAGGCGTCCAGATTTTGCAGCTCTTTCAGAACATCAGCTGTCTGGATTTGGATGAAGGAGAAGCGGGGAGGACTTGGGCAAGTTTCTGCGGGGGGTGCAAAGCTGTTGGTCAGGGTACTAAGAGCCAGGTGGAAAGCATGGCCAGCCATAGAAAAATGCTTATTGAAATTAGCGATTATTGTAGATTTATCGGTGGTGACAGTGTTTCCTAGAAGCTGGGAGGAGGTGCTCTTAATCTCCATGGACTTTACAGTGTCCCAAAACTGTTTGTAATTAGTGCTACAAGATGCAAATTTCCATTTGAAAAAGCTAGCCTTAGCTTTCCTAACTGACTGTGTATATTGGTTCCTGACTTCCCTGAAAAGTTGCATATCGCAGGGGCTATTTGATGCTAATGCATTACGCCACAGGATGTTTTTGTGCTGGTCAAGGGCAGTCAAGTCTGGGGTGAACCAAGGGCTATATCTGTTCTTAGTTCTACATTTTTGGAATGGGGTATGCTTATTTAAGATGGTGAGGAAAGAACAACCAGGCATCCTCTACTGATGGGATGAGGTCAATACCCGGGCCAGGTCGATTAGAAAGGCCTGCTCGTTGAAGTGTTTTACGGAGCATTTGACAGTGATGGGGGGTGGTCGTTTGAACGCGGACCCATTACGGATGCAGGCAATGAGGCAGTGATCGCTGAGATCCTGGTTGAAGACAGCCAAGGTGTATTTAGAAGGCAAGCTGGTCAGGATGATATCTATGAGGGTGCCCATGGTTCCGGATTTGGGGTTGTATCTGGTAGGTTCCTTGATAATTTGTGTGAGATCGAGGGCATCTATCTTAGATTGTAGGATGGCCGGGGTGTTAAGCATATCCCAGTTTAGGTCACCTAACAGTACAAACTCTGAAGATAGATGGGGGACAATCAATTCACATATGGTGTCCAGGGCACAGCTGGGAGCTGATGGGGGTCTATAACAAGCGGCAACGGTGAGAGACTTATTTCTGGAAAGGTGGATTATTATAAGTAGAAGCTCGAATTGTTTGGGCACAGACCTGGATAGTATGACATAACTCTGCAGGCTATCTCTGCAGTAGATTGCAACTCCGCCCCCTTTGGCAGTTCTATCTTGTCGGAAAATGTTGTAGTTTGGGATGGAAATGTCTGAAGTTTTGGTGGCCTTTTTGGTGGATTCAGACACATCGGGTTTGGCAGAGTGTGCTAAAGCAGTGAATAAAATAAAACTTAGGTAGGAGGCTTCTGATGTTGACATGCATGAAACCAAGGCTTTTACGGTTACAGAAGTCAACAAATGTGAACTGGGGAATAGGTGTGATGCTGGAGCCAACAGGGCCTTGATTAACCTCTACATCACCAGAGGAACAGAGGAGGAGTACGATAAGGGTATGGCTAAAAGCTAAAAGAACTGGTCGTCTAGTGCGTTGGGAACAAAGAATAAAAGGAGAAGATTTCTGAGCATGGTAGATTAGATTCAGGGCATAATGTACAGACAAGGGCATGGTAGGATGTGAGTACAGTTGAGGTAAACCGAGGCATTGAGTGACAATGAGAGCGTTTGTGTCTCTGGAGGCACCAGTTAAGCCAGGTGAGGTCTCCGCATGTGTGGGGTGTGGGACAAAATAGCTATCTAAGGCATGTTGGGCAGGGCTGGGGGCTCTACAGTGAAATAAAACAATAACTAACGTAAACAGCAGTAGACAAAGCATATTGACATTAGGGAGAGGCATACATAGCATACCACAAGTCTTTAATGTCATAAACTACAAAAATATCTCAGTCTATAGGCTAAGTTTTTTTTAAACACGATAGTGTAATGGAAAGCTACACCAGGAGACTGGTCTACAGTGTTTCAGTTTCAAGTTTTAATGGCACGTGCACAAGTACAGTGAAATGTCTTTCTTGCGAGCTCTAAACCCAACAATGCAGTAATCAATAGCAATGTAATACTAAAAATAACATAAGGTAGTACAAAAAAACACATGAGAAATAGAAATAAGAACACTAGAAAGTAAGTAAGCATACCAGATATATACAGGGTCAGTCAGTTCCAGTACCATATTTACAATGTGCAGGGATACTGGAGTGATAGAAGTAGATGTAAGGTGACAAGGCATCAGAATATACAGGATATTCAATATTTGCCCCCTTTCTGATTTTCTCTATTTGTGCATATTTTTTTACTGAAAGTTATCAGATCTTCAACCAATACCTAATATTATATAAATGGAACCTGAGTTTACAAAAAAAAATGAATACTTATATTATTTATTTAATTAACAAAGTTGTCTAACACCCAATCCCCCTTACACTCAATAACTGGTTGTGCCACCTTTAGCTGCAATGAGTGAAACCAAATGCTTCCTGTAGTTGTTGATCTGTCTCTGACATCTCTGTGGAGGAATTTTGGCTTCTGATAGGCTAATTGACATAATTTGGGTCAAGTGGAGGTGTACCTGTGGATGTATTTCAAGGCCTACCTTCAAACTCAGTGTCGCTTTGCTTGACATCATGGGAAAATGAAAAGAAATCAGCCAAGACCTCAGACAAAAAATTGAAGACCTCCACAAGTCTGGTTCATCCTTGGGAGCAATTTCCAAACGCCTGAAGGTACCACGTTCATCTGTACAAACAATAGTACGCAAGTATAAATGTAACGGATGTGAAACGGCTAGCTTAGTTAGCGTGGGCGCTAAATAGCGTTTCAATCAGTGACGTCACTTGCTCTGAGACCTTGAAGTAGTAGTTCCCCTTGCTCTGCAAGAGCCGCGGCTTTTGTGGAGCGATGGGTAACGATGCTTCGAGGGTGACTGTTGATGTGTGCAGAAGGTCCCTGGTTCGCGCCCGGGTATGGGCGAGGGGATGGTTTAAAATTATACTGTTACATTGATGCTGTTGACCCGGATTACTGGTTGCTGCGGAAAAAGGAGGAAGGTCAAAAGGGGGGTGAGTGTAACGGATGTGAAACGGCTAGCTTAGTTAGCGTGGGCGCTAAATAGCGTTTCAATCAGTGACGTCACTTGCTCTGAGACCTTGAAGTAGTAGTTCCCCTTGCTCTGCAAGGGCCGCGGCTTTTGTGGAGCGATGGGTAACGATGCTTCGAGGGTGACTGTTGATGTGTGCAGAAGGTCCCTGGTTCGCGCCCGGGTATGGGCGAGGGACGGTCTAAACTTGTACTGTTACATAAACACCATGGGACCACACAGCTATCATACGGCTCAGGAAGGAGACGCGTTCTGTCTCCTAGAGATGAGCGTACTTTGGTGCGAAAAGTGCAAATCAATCCCAGAACAACAGCAAAGGACCTTGTGAAGATGCTGGAGGAAACAGGTACAAAAGTATCTATATTCACAGTAAAACGAGTTATATGTCAACATAACCTGAAAGGCCGCTCAGCAAGGAAGAAGCCACTGCTCCAAAACCGCCATAAAAAAGCCGGACCACGGTTTGTAACTGCACATGGGGACAAAGATCGTACCTTTTGGAGAAATGTCTTCTGATCTGATAAAACCAAAATAGAACTGTTTGGCCATAATGACCATTGTTATGTATGGAGGAAAAAGGGGGGGGCTTGCAAGCCAGAGAACACCATGCCAACCGTGAAGCACAGGGAAGGCAGCATCATGTTGTGGGGGTGCTTTTCTGCAGGTGGGACTGGTGCACTTCACAAAATAGATGGCATCATGAGGATGGAAAATAATGTGGATATACAGTGCCTTGCGAAAGTATTCGGCCCCCTTGAACTTTGCGACCTTTTGCCACATTTCAGGCTTCAAACATAAAGATATAAAACTGTATTTTTTTGTGAAGAATCAACAACAAGTGGGACACAATCATGAAGTGGAACGACATTTATTGGATATTTCAAACTTTTTTAACAAATCAAAAACTGAAAAATTGGGCGTGCAAAATTATTCAGCCCCTTTACTTTCAGTGCAGCAAACTCTCTCCAGAAGTTCAGTGAGGATCTCTGAATGATCCAATGTTGACCTAAATGACTAATGACGATAAATACAATCCACCTGTGTGTAATCAATTCTCCGTATAAATGCACCTGCACTGTGATAGTCTCAGAGGTCCGTTAAAAGCGCAGAGAGCATCATGAAGAACAAGGAACACACCAGGCAGGTCCGAGATACTGTTGTGAAGAAGTTTAAAGCCGGATTTGGATACAAAAAGATTTCCCAAGCTTTAAACATCCCAAGGAGCACTGTGCAAGCGATAATATTGAAATGGAAGGAGTATCAGACCACTGCAAATCTACCAAGACCTGGCCGTCCCTCTAAACTTTCAGCTCATACAAGGAGAAGACTGATCAGAGATGCAGCCAAGAGGCCCATGATCACTCTAGATGAACTGCAGAGATCTACAGCTGAGGTGGGAGACTCTGTCCATAGGACAACAATCAGTCGTATATTGCACAAATCTGGCCTTTATGGAAGAGTGGCAAGAAGAAAGCCATTTCTTAAAGATATCCATAAAAAGTGTCGTTTAAAGTTTGCCACAAGCCACCTGGGAGACACACCAAACATATGGAAGAAGGTGCTCTGGTCAGATGAAACCAAAATTGAACTTTTTGGCAGCAATGCAAAACGTTATGTTTGGCGTAAAAGCAACACAGCTGAACACACCATCCCCACTGTCAAACATGGTGGTCAGATGAAACCAAAATTGAACTTTTTGGCAACAATGCAAAACGTTATGTTTGGCGTAAAAGCAACACAGCTGAACACACCATCCCCACTGTCAAACATGGTGGTCTGGACTTTGACTTGGCCATTCTAACACCTGGATATGTTTATTTTTGAACCATTCCATTGTAGGTTTGCCAAACCTGATGGAGTCTGCAAAAGACCTGAGACTGGGACGGAGATTTGTCTTCCAGACAATGATCCAAAACATAAAGCAAAATCTACAATGGAATGGTTCAAAAATAAACATATCCAGGTGTTAGAATGGCCAAGTCAAAGTCCAGACCTGAATCCAATCGAGAATCTGGAAAGAACTGAAAACTGCTGTTCACAAATGCTCTCCATCCAACCTCACTGAGCTCGAGCTGTTTTGCAAGGAGGAATGGGAAAAAAATTCAGTCTCTCGATGTGCAAAACTGATAGAGACATACCCCAAGTGACTTACAGCTGTAATCGCAGCAAAAGGTGGCGCTAGAAAGTATTAACTTAAGGGGGCTGAATAATTTTGCACGCCCAATTTTTCAGTTAAAAAATATGTTAAAAAAGTTTGAAATATCCAATAAATGTCGTTCCACTTCATGATTGTGTCCCACTTGTTGTTGATTCTTCACAAAAAAATACAGTTTTATCTCTTTATGTTTGAAGCCTGAAATGTGGCAAAAGGTCGCAAAGTTCAAGGGGGCCGAATACTTTCGCAAGGCACTGTATTGAAGCAACATCTCAAGACATCAGTCAGGAAGTTAAAGCTTGGTCGCAAATGGGTCTTCCAAATGGGCAATGACCCCAAGCATACTTCCAAAGTTGTGACAAAATGGCTTAAGGACAACCAAGTCAAGGTATTGGAGTGGCCATCACAAAGCCCTGACCTCAATTCTATAGAACATTTGTGGGCAGAACTGAAAAAGCCTGTGCGGACAAGGAGGCCTACAAACCTGACTCAGTTACACCAGCTCTGTCAGGAGATATGGGCCAAAATTCACCCAACTTATTGGGGGAAGCTTGTGGAAGGCTATCCGAAACGTTTGACACAAGTTAAGACATTTAAAGGCAATACTAATTGAGTGTAAGTAAACTTCCGACACACTGGGAATGTGATGAAAGAAATAAAAGCTGAAATAAATCATTCTCTCTACAATTTTCTGACATTTCACATTCTTAAAATAAAGCGGTGACCCTAACTGACCTAAAACAAGGATTTTTTTTCGAGGATTAAATGCCAGGAATTGTGAAAACGGAGTTTAAATGTACTTGGCTAAAGTGTACGTCTTCCAACTTCAACTGTATATGTAAATGTCGGGGATTTTGCATAGACACTCCTCTGCCTACAAGTAGCCATTCCGGCTCTACCACTAAGCTATCTATAAATGAACAGGGCTCTAAGGGATATCCTCATGCACTCGCAATGGCAATATTGGTGCATCACACCTTCATTTCACTTCGGCTCACTTGACGAATTGAAGAGGTCGGGCTGCGCATGAGAACGAGCGATTTACTAGTCTATTAGATTAAATATAACATAAAAAAATCTAAACAAGCAAGCTATCAAATCAACGTAACCTATCATTGTTATTTAGAAGAGAAAGTTCCATCTCCTGACTCCAACGTATTACACGGTAAGTAGACCAAAGTGCGCAGGCTTTAAGTGCGTACTAGGCTTTTCATTTTTTTTTTACTACTTAAGTCAATTCCCACTGTCAAGGTTTCGCAATAGAAGCTACGATGCTAATATCTGTGCATACACAGGCTACTCTTGAGAATTGTGTTTTGTAGGCTACAGTAGGTGTCACCGATTAGCCTGAAACTCCATGTCATGCATTCACAATCTAACGGTCTTGCTGTACAGTGTATAAGCATCAACTCGCTTGTCAAGTCTGACCTGCTGAGGATTTCTCCTTTTCAGCCATCGATTTCCTTTGTGTTTCCTGTAGCCTATTGTCACTGGATCGATTGGGTTCGAGTCGCCAGCGTAAAATGAAAGCAATCTTGCTTGTGCCATTAGTTTTTCCCCGTTAACGTTTAGTAATGACCTGTCAAACACACTCCAGTAATGGCTGAAATAGACTCAAAGAAATACAATGGGTTTTTTTTGCATCTCAGGCGATTTTGGGGGTAACCCAAACCCGCGTTCGAACCCTGACCCAGCGACTATCAAGCCAATACCATTAAACCGCTACGCCAAGAGATCCGAACCTCTTGACAAGGTTGCTAGTTATTGGTTAAGGTTGCTATATTACTTCCTTCCCGAGAGTTGTCCCCACTCCTCTCTATACCAGTGGTTCCCAACCCTTTTCTGTTTCCAAACCAACTGAATTTTGCTCTGCCTGGGGGAGAACCCCTGAAGTACCCCCTCATGTGCATTTTACCAGTATGCCTATGGTCTTTAGTCTTCTCAAGTACCCCCTGTGGAAAAGCCAAGTACCCCCAGGGGTCTTACTACCCCTTGGGGGGGGGATCCAATGCTCTATACGAAGTTCCTCCCCACTGGGCAAAAACTGGTTGAATCAACATTTTTTCCCACTCATTTCAACAAAAATAAATGTTATGATGTTGAATCAACGTGGAAAATTGGATTGCATTGCATTTGCAAAAAGGCATCAATGTAAGGGATTTTTAAACTTTTTTTTAATACCTAAATTCAATGTCATGTGAAATGTTCTGGGGATTTCATGTTCGTTGACAACTCAACCAAACCCCTCGCGTGTGTGATCAGTCCCTTCCAGTACTCCCTTTTCCCTCATGACTGCACGGCCAGGCACGACTCCAACACCATCATTAAGTTTGCCAATGACACAACAGTGGTAGGCCTGATCACCGACAATGATGAGACAACCTATAGGAAGGAGGTCAAAGACCTGACCATGTGGTGCAAGGACAACAACCTCTCCATCAATGTGATCAAGACAAAGGAGATGATTGTGGACTGCAGGGAAAGGAGTACCCAGCACGCCCCCATTCTCATTGACAGGGCTGTAGTGGAGCAGGTTGAGAGATTCAAGTTCCTTGGCCTCCACATCACTAACAAACTAAGCTGGTCCAAGCACACCAAGACAGTTGTGAAGAGGGCATGACAAAACCTATTCCCCCTTAAACTGAAACGATTTGGCATGAGTCCTTAGAGCTGCACCTTCGAGAGCATCCTGACGGGTTGCATCACTGCCTGGTATGGCAACTGCTCGGCCTCTGACTGCAAGGCACTACAGAGGGTAGTGCGTACGGCCCAGTACATCACCAGGGCCAAGCTTCCTGCCATCCAGGACCTCTATACCAGGAGGTGTCAGAGGAAGGCCCTAAAAATTGGGAAAGACTCCAGCCACCCTAATCAGACTGTTCTCTCTGCTACTGCACGGCAAGCAGTACTGGAGCGCCAATTCTAGGTCCAAGAGGCTTCTAAACATCTTCTACCCCCAAGCCATAAGACTCCTGAACAGCTAATCAAAGGGCTACCCAGACGCTATTGTTATTTACTGTGTTGTCTAATTATTTGTTATGCTAATCTCTTACTTTTTTAAATTTATTTTCTTAAAACTGCATTGTTGGTTAAGGGCTTGTAAGTAAGCTTTTCACTAAGGTTTACCTACACCTGTTCAATTCAATTTGATTTGAAGCCCCAATGCAATTCTGAAGTCTATTGGGCCTACATCCACAGTGTGATTTCAACTGATTTTGCTGTATATTCTAAAAATTAATTAATTATTGTCTTTTGTTGAAATTATAACGACATTCCAACCATTTTCACCATTATCCAGTCCAATTGTGGCATGATTCCACTATTTATCGGTTTGCATCAGTTTCAATGCAGGACTTTTATTTTGCAGGCAAACCTTTGATTCGACTATTGTTGCTAACTCTACAGTCGTGGCGTATCACTATCGGAAGTGCGGAGTTTCCGACTGAGACGTTTCACTTGAACGACCCTCCAAGTCGTAATTCAAGTGAGAATTTCTGAGAAAATGTTGTTACTCCAGTTGTGACGTTTCACCTACTGACGTTTCATCTTTACAATCAAAAGATAGTTTGACCATATTGGCAATGTTGGCAATGTTAAGCGAGCTAGCTAACCTTTTTATTTGCATCGTTAGCTACCTTATCAATTTATTAAGTCTATACTTATTTTTAATTTCAAACATTTTTTTTTTTAATTAAGTTATTCAAATAAATAAATGAAGCCAAACAACCCCTAGGCTAACTGTCTTAATATCTCCCCTAACTCTCCTGTTGCACTCTCTATCACTCTTTCTTTTTGTCTCTCTGCCTCTGTCACTCTCTCAAGCCTGCAGTCATGACTGAGAACATTCGTATCAACAATCCCAATGTGAAGTACACAGATACACACATCAAGGCTCAATACTGCTACCATACTTCTGCTGTACGCAGGGATGGAGACACACTCACAGTAAGTCTCTCTCACACACACACACACACACACACACACACCAGCATCACCTATCTAATTTCTAACTGTATAACTCGCTCGACTCCACCCCTCCAGGTGACCCCCTCTGTTAGTGAGCTTGAGTTCCGTACTGAGCGACGTGTCCCCAGGCTGGGGGTGATGCTAGTTGGCTGGGGAGGAAACAATGGGACAACCGTCACCGCTGCTGTCCTGGCCAACAGACTGGGACTCACCTGGAGAACCAAAACTGGAGAACAGGTAAGGTGGTGTGTGTGTCTCGTTGATCCTACTTTGTAACAGTTTTTTGGCCTATTTTCCAAAGACATGTCTCTCACCTGATGCAGAGCCTCATTATACCCCTAATACAGTGATGGCTTCACACACACTGATATGATGGGTTTCGTGGAGTGTTAAGAGATTAATATTGACTGACACACTAATGTTTACAACACAGGCAGTCCTTTACCTTCTATATTTTTTAACATTTTATTTTACCTTTATTTAACCTCTCTAGGGTATTTGGGACGCTAGCGTCCCACCTGGCCAACATCCAGTGAGATTGCAGAGCGCCAAATTAAAATACAGAAATACTCATTATAAAAATTCAGAAAAGATACAACTATTTTACATAGGTTTAAAGATGAACTTCTTGTGAATCCAACCACTGTGTCAGATTTCAAAATGCTTTACGACGAAAGCATACCTTACAATTATTTGAGAACAAATCATTACAAACAGTAACCAGCCAAGTAGAAGAGTTAAACAAGTCAGAAATATTGATAAAATTAATCACTTACCTTTGATGATCTTCATACGGTTGCACTCAGAAGACATTCATTTATTCAATAAATGTTTCTTTTGTTCGATAAAGTCTCTCTTTATATCCAAAAACCTCAGTTTTGTTCGTATTCTTCTATAATCCACGGGCTCAAACACAGTCACAACAGGCAGACAAAAAAATCAAAATTGTATCTGAAAAGTTAATAGAAACATGTCAAACAATATTATATTTAATCCTCAGGTTTTTTTTAGCCGAAATAATCGATAATATTTCAACCGGACAATAACATTGTCAATATAAAAGGTAAACAAAGGCACTCTCTCGGTTGCGCGAATGAAAAAGCTCTGACACAGCAGGGTCCACTCATTCAGACTGTTCTTCCTCCCTCATTTTTTAGAATACAAGCCTGAAACAATTTCTAAAGACTGACATCTAGTGGAAGGCATAGGAACTGCAATTTGAGTCCTAAGTCAATGGATACTGTAATGGCATTGAATAGAAAACTACAACAAACAAAAAAATACTACTTCCTGAATGGATTTTTATCAGGTTTTCGCCAGCCAAATCAGTTCTGTTATACTCAGACATTATTTTAACAGTTTTGGAAACTTTAGAGTGTTTTCTATCCAAATCTACTAATTATATGCATATGCTATCTTCTGGGCCTGAGTAAAAGGCAGTATAATTTGGGCACGCTTTTCATCCAAAATTCCAAATGCTGCCCCCTACCCTAGAGAAGTTAACTAGGCAAGTCAGTTAAGAACAAAATCTTATTTTCAATGACGGCCTAGGAACAGTGGGTTAACTGCCTTGTTCGGGGGCAGAATGACAGAGTTCTACCATGTCAGCTCGGGGATTCGATCTTTCATCCTTTCGGTTACAAGTCCAATGCTCTAACCACTAGGCTAAATGGTAAATTTAAGGTTGTGTCATTAGATTTTGGGAGGGGTTGGCTGAAATTCTGGTGGGGAAAAAAGGAGTCCCTGTAGAAAAAGTTTGAATACCACTGATTTAATGTGTTATTATTCAATACTTGTTATTTATTTTTGTTCTGTTTTATTACCCTCTCCCCCTTTTCGAACCCCCCCCCCCCCCCCCCTCCCCTTCCCAGAAAGCCAACTACTACGGTTCCCTCTTCCAGTCCTCAACTGTGTGTTTAGGGCCGGGGCCAGATGGAAAAGAAGTTAACATTCCGTTCCGTGACCTCCTACCCATGGTGCACCCTAATGATATTGTCTTTGATGGTAAAGGAGTGGTGTGTGTCTATGGGTCTGTGTGTGTCTGTATGTAATCAGAGAAGGAATGCTGACCATAGGTCAATTCTTTCTTGGCCACTGTGGTGAAGGTAAAAGGCTCCATGTGGAATGTCTGTCTGCCAGGCTGGTTATTTAACCTCATGTTTAACTCAGTTTTATCTAGCACCATTTTTCAGCACTGCCCTGGAGGCAGAGGTACAGTACACAACTCTGGTTCTCCAGTCTAACTGGTCCTCTATGTTCTTTTGGGCCTGTCTGACAGGTTTTCTTTTAAGATACATTAGGTTTGTAAAACGTTAGCTAACTAATTAAATAAAGAGTGTGTGTGTGTGTGTCAGGCTGGGACATCTCATCCATGGACCTGGGCAGTGCGATGGAGAGAGCCGAGGTCCTTGATTGGTCCCTCCAGGAGAAGCTCCGCCCACACATGAGCTGCCTCCGACCCCGAGCCTCCATCTATATCCCAGAATTCATAGCTGCCAACCAGGCGGGCCGAGCAGACAATATTCTGAAAGGGACCATGGCTGAACAGGTACGCCCAATCCCAAGTAGTGTGTGTGTGTGTGTGTGTGCCTCGTACACCCTGTCCCCTAACCCCTTATTTCTTACCCCATAGACCCTATGTGTCTCTGTGTCTGAATAGTGATTCTTCTCTCTCTCCCTCCAGGTGGAGCAGATCAGAGCAGACATTCAGGACTTCCGGCATTCAAGCGGCGTGGAGAAGGTCATCGTTTTGTGGACGGCCAACACCGAACGTTTCTGTGACCTCACAGCCGGGGTCAACGACACGGCCAAGAATCTCCTGGCTGCCATACAGGTAGAGATCTGACAGATCTATTCTCTCTCTCTTTTACACACTCTCTCTCTCTCTTACACTCTCTCTCGGTCTCTATCAGTCAGGTGGGGAGGTGTCTCCCTCTACTTTGTTTGCCGTAGCCAGTATCCTGGAGGGCTGTGCCTACATTAACGGTTCTCCCCAGAACACGTTTGTCCCTGGGGCGATAGAGCTGGCTGTGGAGAGAAATGTGTTCATAGCAGGAGATGACTTCAAGTCTGGTCAGACAAAGATCAAGTCAGTCCTGGTCGACTTCCTCATCAGTGCTGGGATCAAGGTGAGAGGTCGACCCAGTTCATTCATTTACTTTAATCGTACTTCTGTTATATGAACCGTCCCTTTCCACTTGTATAATGACGAAGTACATAATTATACAATTACTAAGTTATTCTAAAATTAATATACAACATGTTAAAACACTTATTACAACGATATTACCCAGGTATAAGGGCAATTTCATGTGTGTAAACACTAGGTTAATACCAGACTGTACAATAACGTGTTGCCATGACAGCCCACCTCCATTGTCAGCTACAATCACCTTGGCAACAATGATGGTATGAACCTCTCAGCACCGCAGCAGTTCCGCTCCAAGGAGATCTCCAAGAGCAATGTGGTGGATGACATGGTCAACTCCAACCCTATACTGTACCACAATGGGGAGAAACCTGACCACTGTGTAAGTTTGCGTTTTTGTGTGTGTGTGTGTGTAACACAGAGACACTTGATCTGAGTTAAGAGTTGAATGTGTGTTTCTTTTCATACCTGGTAGATATCAATAGCACTGCATTTTGTTTTACTAAGGGGCAGAAAGTATCTGTAGTTTTTCTTGAGAAATACTTGACTCGGTTGTCTTGCTGTGTGTGTAGGTGGTGATTAAGTATGTGCCGTATGTGGGGGACAGTAAGAGGGCGATGGATGAATACACCTCTGAGATCATGATGGGAGGAACCAACACTATCGCAATGCACAACACCTGTGAGGTGAGTCACACACACACACACCTACACCTCGACCTGATTTTTTTCTAACAAAGGTGTCTCTCTCCAGGACTCTCTGCTAGCCAGTCCTATCATCCTGGACCTGGTCCTCCTCACAGAGTTGTGTCAGCGTGTATGTGTTCGGCCCCAAGGATCAGAGACCTTCCAGTCCTTCCACAGTGTCCTGGCTATCCTCTCCTTCATGTGTAAAGCTCCCCTCGTCCCCCCTGGGGCCCCGCTGGTCAATGCCTACTTCAGACAGAGAGCCTGCATTGAGAACATCATGAGGTCAGAACACCTACCACCCTGTCTTGTTAGGGATTTGTCACAAATCGTAATGTTTGTTACTGAACTTCCTGTCTCTCTTGTCCAATAATAATGTTGTGCCGGTCTCTGTGGTTATATGCATTCAGTTTTGCAACTGACTAGGTATCCCTTTTCCCTTTCAGAGCGTGCCTTGGTCTCCCCCCTCAGAACCACATGCACCTGGAGCACAAGCTGCAGAGGGGCTTCCTGCCTCGCCACGACAACCGTATCTACGACAATGTGGTTACCAAGATGGTCCTAAGCACCGGTTACCACGCCTCCCAACAGAATGGTGTCTGCGCACACTTGGTGAAAGAGGCAACGATTGGATAATGGCTGCACATTAGGTCTCTGTCATCACGGGGAAGATTCTAGAAGTGTCCACAGCCATAGAGAAACAATTACATCCATAGTTTATTAGGATCCCCATTAGCTGTTGCACATGCAGCAGCTACTCTTCCATGGGTTACACACTATTACATATTTAGATACTTATACAGTGCAGTTAAATTGGATCCATAGAAAGTTAGCCAAAGTCTTTACACAGCATACTGTATGATGATCATGTTTTATTTGACCTGGTTGTGTAAGATGCATACAGTAGCAAAAATGGGCTCAAACCATTGTAACTTTTGAATGACCAGTTTAATATTCTGTGGTTTTAGACTCGTATTGCTCATATACATACAAACTTAACCAAACTCTGTTCTTGTATTTGTTCCAATGACTTGTAAAAATGCAGTGTTACCCTACCATCCCGACCCTGCTTGGAGTAAACTAACGGACAACAATACTTCTACTTACAGCTATTTTCGCTCACATCTACGATATCTGTATTTAAACAATTGTACATATATTCTTAATTTCCCCTTCAAGTGCTGGATTCTCACCCACAGCGGCCAATCCACCCTTCATTCTGAAAATCCAACCCTCCAATGTCCACAGATTAACCACTCTTTCCCCGTATAATGCCATTTTTATATTTCCTTTTGCAATACATCCCTCCATTTTACGATGTCTTTTGAGTCCTTGTAACATTTCTACCGATATAAAATAAATACTTTACCCAAGAGTATAATCACATGTTCCATTGACTGATCTGAAAAAACATCGATCTCCTAACAATACAGTTTCCATGTCCCTGATATTATGACATAACAACCATCCCTGGACCCGACTCCAAAAGTGAGCCACCAATAGACAGAACCAGAAAATATATCCTAGTGATTCTGCTTCCTCGTGGCAAAGTCTGCATAAGGCTGACTGTTCAATGTCCCATATATATTGAGCATTATTTTTGTAGCAAGTATTTTATGTAATAGCTTAAATTGAAACAAAACGATTGTGTCAATTGTTGTTTGTCAGTTCATAGACGCCAAGGTATAGGGACATCAAAAACCTCTTCCCAAATGACTAGAATTTTTATACAGTACTGCTGTCAAGTCGTTTAGGACTCGGACTCGTTTAGGACTCGGTTAGGATCTACTTTGTGCATGACACAAATGTTCCAACAATTGGTTACAGACAGATTATTTCAACTATAATTCACTGTATCACAATTCCAGTTGGTCAGAAGTTTACATACACAAAGTTGACTGTGCCTTTAAACAGCTTGGAAAATTCCATAAAATAATGTCATGGCATTAGAAGCTTCTGATAGGCTACTTGACATAATTTGAGTCAATTAGAGATGTACCTGTGGATGTATTTCAAGGCCTACCTTCAAACTCCGCCTCTTTGCTTGACATCATGGGAAAATGAAAAGAAATCAGCCAAGACCTCAGACAAAACAATTGTAGACCTCCACAAGTCTGGTTCATCCTTGAGAGCAATTTCCAAATGCCTGAAGGTACCACGTTCATCTGTACAAACAATAGTACGCAAGTATAAACACCATGGGACCACGCAGCCGTCATACCTCTCAGGATGGAGACGCGTTCTGTCTCCTAGAGATGAACGTACTTTGGTGCGAAAAGTGCAAATCAATCCCAGAACAAAAGCAAAGGACCTTGTGAAGATGCTGGAGGAAATAGGTACAAAAGTATTTATATCCACAGTAAAATGAGTCCTATATCGATATAACCTGAAAGGCCGCTCTGCAAGGAAGAAGCCACTGTTCCAAAACCTCCATAAAAAAAAGCCAGACCACGGTTTGCAACTGCACATGGGGACAAAGATCGTACTTTTTGGAGAAATGTCCTCTGATCTGATGAAACAAAAATAGAACTGTTTGTCCATAATGACCATCGTTGTGTTTGGAGGAAAAATGGGGAGGCTTGCAAGCCGAAGAACACCATCCCAACCGTGAAGCACGGGGGTGGCAGCATCATGTTGTGAGGGTGCTTTTCTGCAGGAGGGACTGGTGCACTTCATAAAATAGATGGCATCATGAAGCAAGAAAATTATGTGAATATATTGAAGCAACATCTCAAGATATCAGTCAGGAAGTGAAAGCTTGGTCGCAAATGGGACTTCCAAGTTGTGGCAAAATGGCTTAAGGACAACAAAGTCAAGGTATTGGAGTGGCCATCACAAAGCCCTGACCTCAATCCTATAGAACAATTTGTGGGCAGAAC
Source organism: Oncorhynchus mykiss (assembly GCF_013265735.2). Lineage (NCBI taxonomy): Eukaryota > Metazoa > Chordata > Actinopteri > Salmoniformes > Salmonidae > Oncorhynchus > Oncorhynchus mykiss. The sequence goes on from NC_048582.1 coordinate 18,786,487, forward strand.
TGAAAAAGCATGTGTGACCAAGGGGGCCTACAAACCTGACTCAGTTACACCAGCTCTGTCAGGAGGAATGGGCCAAAATGTACCCAATTTATTGTGGGAAGCTTGTGGAAGTCTACCCAAAACATTTGGCCCAAGTTAAACCATTTAAAGGCAATGCTACCAAGTACTAATTGAGTGTATGTAAACTTCTGACCCACTGGGAATGTGATGAAAGAAATAAAAGCTGAAATAAATCACTCTCTCTACTATTATTCTGACATTTAACATTCTTAAAATAAAGTGGTGATCCTAACTGACCTAAAACAGGGAATTGTTACTCGGATTAAATGTCAGGAATTGTGAAAAACTGAGTTTAAATGTATTTGGCTAAGATGTATGTAAACTTCCAATTTCAACTGTAGTTGGGTTCAAGACCAGAGAAACTGGAGAAATTATCCAGGTCCTCAATGAGCCCCTTCAAGGTTGAAGATTGAGGACCCAAGAGAACTTGAGTCAATAGCATACATTGTTATTTTTGTCTTTAATCCCTTGACTTTTAGGCCCTCAATTGTTTATGGTTCATTGAACAAGCATGGGAAACAGTGTTCAAACACTTTACAATGAATATCTGTGAAGTTCTTTGGATTTTTACAAATTATCTTTGAAAGACAGGTTCCTGAAAAAGGGACGTTTCTTTTTTTGCTGAGTTTATTTACTAAAAACATATATGGGTGATTGGAAATGATACAGACAATTACATTGATAGAAGCCACAATCTATCTGCAATATTAAAGTTACGGTTGCTATGACATCACTCACAAACACATCTTCCCGTCTTAAGTCAGGTTCATCATACACAAACACACACACACACACACACTTCTCCTCTCATAGATCCGCTCTCCACCGCAGTCAGGCCTTCCCACAATCCCCCAAGGGTTCGACTTATGACCCGAGAGAGGTGTATCCTGGGTAATGTTGTTTTCATAACTCCTACCACCCTGGCTCTACAAACACACAGGACCACGGAACATATGCACCACATTACACACACACACACACACACACACACACACACACACAGATCCGCTTCATCTGAAGCAGTCAGAACTAGTCTAGGTAGATAAATACTTCTCAATACCACACACAGACACCCCATGACTCCCTCTCCTAACAATGTGTTGATCAGTGTGGTCAGTTTATAGTAAAATGTGGATAATGGTTATCAAGGAGACCTTGACTAATAAGAAAAACAATGCTGTTTCCCCGTCATTTTACTGATTCGTTTATTTTCAGTTAAACCGATGCCGATTACAAATGAACTTCATGTTCGTACAACATCCTAATCTTTATGTAAGTCGTTTAATGTTAACAATTCAATGGCCATAATAAAATACACTGCTCAAAAAAATAAAGGGAACACTTAAACAACACAATGTAACTCCAAGTCAATCACACTTCTGTGAAATCAAACTGTCCACTTAGGAAGCAACACTGATTGACAATAAATGTCACATGCTGTTGTGCAAATGGAATAGACAACAGGTGGAAATGATAGGCAATTAGCAAGACACCCCCAATAAAGGAGTGGTTCTGCAGGTGGTGACCACAGACCACTTCTCAGTTTCTATGCTTCCTGGCTGATGTTTTGGTCACTTTTGAATGCTGGCGGTGCTTTCACTCTAGTGGTAGCATGAGACGGAGTCTACAACCCACACAAGTGGTTCAGGTAGTGCAGCTCATTCAGGATGGCACATCAATGCGAGCTGTGGCAAGAAGGTTTGCTGTGTCTGTCAGCGTAGTGTCCAGAGCATGGAGGAGCTACCAGGAGACAGGACAGTACATCAGGAGACGTGGAGGAGGCCGTAGGAGGGCAACAACCCAGCAGCAGGACCGCTACCTCCGCCTTTGTGCAAGGAGGAGCAGGAGGAGCACTGCCAGAGCCCTGCAAAATGACCTCCAGCAGGCCACAAATGTGCATGTGTCTGCTCAAACGGTCAGAAACAGACTCCATGAGGGTGGTATGAGGGCCCAACGTCCACAGGTGGGGGTTGTGCTTACAGCCCAACACCGTGCAGGACGTTTGGCATTTGCCAGAGAACACCAAGATTGGCAAATTCGCCACTGGCGCCCTGTGCTCTTCACAGATGAAAGCAGGTTCACACTGAGCACATGTGACAGACGTGACAGAATCTGGAGACGCTGTGGAGAACGTTCTGCTGCCTGCAACATCCTTCAGCATGACCGGTTTGGCGGTGGGTCAGTTATGGTGTGGGGTGGCATTTCTTTGGGGGGCCGCACAGCCCTCCATGTGCTCGCCAGAGGTGGCCTGACTGCCATTAGGTACCGAGATGAGATCCTCAGACCCCTTGTGAGACCATATGCTGGTGCGGTTGGCCCTGGGTTCCTCCTAATGCAAGACAATGCTAGACCTCATGTGGCTGGAGTGTGTCAACAGTTCCTGCAAGAGGAAGGCATTGATGCTATGGACTGGCCCGCCCGTTCCCCAGACCTGAATCCAATTGAGCACATCTGGGACATCATGTCTCGCTCCATCCACCAACCACAGACTGTCCAGGAGTTGGCGGATGCTTTAGTCCAGGTCTGGGAGGAGATCCCTCAGGAGACCATCCGCCACCTCAAGAGGAGCATGCCCAGGCGTTGTAGGGAGGTCATACAGGCACGTGGAGGCCACACACACTACTGAGCCTCATTTTGACTTGTTTTAAGGACATTACATCAAAGTTGGATCCGCCTGTAGTGTGGTTTTCCACTTTAATTTTGAGTGTGACTCCAAATCCAGACCTCCATGGGTTGATAAATTTGATTTCCATTGATTATTTTTGTGTGATTTTGTTGTCAGCACATTCAACTATGTAAAGAGAAGTATTTAATAAGAATAATTCATTCATTCAGATCTAGGATGTGTTATTTTAGTGTTCCCTTTATTTTTTTGAGCAGTGTATATGAAAGCAGCTGCCACTTCATTAAATCAGTTAGATGCAGTGTATCATAGCACACTGCGCTTTATTACGGGCGACAATTTTAGTATTCACCACTGCATGTAGGTTGCTACATTGCTATGTTTTCATTTATAAAAGCCCTTTTACAAAAAGGCCTACTGTACCTAACATCGTTACTAAACTTTAGACATACTAGTTGCTAGTCACCCAGTCTCAGCTAAGTCTGGAAATTAATTTGGTCTCAACTGAGTTCACTAAAAGCAGATTTATCTTTCTTGCACCTTATTTGTGGAACAATCTTCAAAATGTTGTTAAATTGTATGTTCTGTTGCTTCTAGGTCAATTGAGAAAACTGAGCACCATATTACTGATGAATGTGTTTTTTTTATGAGCAAGTTTTTCTTTCTACTTGCATTTTATGTAATTCAGGGCTCATCTGTAAGAGACCTTGGTCTCAGTATGACTCCCTGATAAAATAAAGGTAAAAGTTAGGTTAGGGTTAGGTTTTAAATCACATTTTCAAAAGTTAAATTGTAGAAATGGGCAGGGTTTATGACTGCGGCCATAGACGCTAGTAACGACCAAATTACAGCTCTTGATGTGTTTGTCACTGAATGACGTATGCCACATTCACGTGCTGGTAGGAATTAGGAAACTCTGAAATTTCATAGTGAGCAATTTCAAATAAGATTAAACCAGTCACATAGATGAAAGACCGCATCCATGCAAAGAATGTGGCAAATGCTACAGAATGAAGGCATGCTTGACCAGACATTCAAGTGTGCACTCAAGGAAACCAAATTACTGTAAAGTCTGTGGCAAATGTTTTGAAAGAAAGGAAAACTTGGCGAAACATACAGAGATACATACAAGAGAGAAATTACATTGCTGCAAAGACTGTGGCAAATGCGTCAACCAGAAACTAAACTTAACGACACACATGATATCTCACAGACTGGAGAAACCTTATATTGCTGCATAGACTGTGGGAAATGCTTCACTCAATCACAGGGCCTTAGAATTAATAAGACCATACACACATGGAAGAAATCATACAGGTGTCCAATATGCAATAAATGCTTTGCCTTCCATAGCCATTTAAAATACCATCAGACTGTTCACACAGGGGAGAAATGTTATAGTTGGCACCAACCATGGGTTGTGCCGTGGCGGAGATCTTAGTGGGCTATACTCAGCCTTGTCTCAGGATGGTAAGTTGGTGGTTGAAGATATCCCTCTAGTTGTGTGAGGGCTGTGCTTTGGCAAAGTGGGTGGGGTTATATCCTGCCAGTTTGGCCCTGTCCGGGGGTATCGTCGGATGGGTCTCCCGACCCCTCCTGTCTCAGCTTCCAGTATTTATGCTGCAGTAGTTTATGTGTCTGGGGGCTAGGGTCAGTCTGTTATATCTGGAGTATTTCTCCTGTCTTATCCGGTGTCCTGTGTGAATTTAAGTATGCTCTCTCTAATTCTCTCTCTTTCTTTCTTTCTTTCTCTCTCTCGGAGGACCTGAGCCCTAGGACCATGCCTCAGGACTACCTGGCCTAATGACTCCTTGCTGTCCCCAGTCCACCTGGCCGTGCTGCTGCCCCAGTTTCAACTGTTCTGCCTGCAGCTATGGAACCCTGACCTGTTCACCAGACGTGCTACCTGTCCCATACCTGCTGTTTTCAACTCTCTAGAGACAGCAGGAGCGGTAGAGATACTCAATGATCAGCTATGAAAAGCCAACTGACATTTACTCCTGAGCTATTATTATTTGACCCTGTTAGTCATTTATGAACATTTGAACATCTTGGCCATGTTCTGTTATAATCTCCACCCGGCACAGCCAGAAGAGGACTGGTCACCCCTCATAGCCTGGTTCCTCTCTAGGTTTCTTCCTAGGTTCTGGCCTTTCTAAGGAGTTTTTCCTAGCCACCGTGCTTCTACATCTGCATTGCTTGCTGTTTGGGGTTTTAGGCTGGGTTTCTGTACAGCACTTTGAGATATCAGCTGATGAAAGACGGGCTTTATAAATCAATTTGATTTGATAGTAGACAGAGTGGCAGTTGCTTCTTTTTCAAAGTAAACTTAAGACATATGAGATGCTTTCACAACAAATAGAAAACTGTCATTGTGTCATCATTTTCTGTATATTATTTTCTGTTTTCACACATCACAACATGAATACGTTAGGAATACATGAGTAAAGGTGCCAAGGTCTGAACTCAGTGGGCTCCTTGTTTGTATATATTTGAAAATGAAATAATTTGTAAAGTCTTCTCTTTTTACTTGTGACAACACAACACCATAGATGAAGCAAGAAGGTGACAACTTGATAGTGCCCCTGTGTTGAGGGAAAAGTGTCAGAACCAGATTTTTGTTGAGGGAAAAACATCAGAACCAGATTTCTAACAACATTCTACCTTCCACTTGCAGCGACCTACCCTCCAGGACACTGCTGGCTTCAGTTAGCCCACACCATTGTGTATTACTCATAATATTTAGTGATTTCTTAAGACTGCAACAAGACCTGCGACATTTGGGACACTGTCGTCTATATGTACAGAAAGCCCACCAAAACTGATATTTGTTTAAAATACAGTATTTAAATAGGTCACATCTGTTTTTGACTGAATTCATCAAAGTACATATCTTGCTTTATTAAAGTAGTTTTTTAATGGATGTCATATGAATGCCTCCGTTTCCGTTATTGTACATTATTACTATGATGGATAACATTGGACATGTTTGATCATATCTTTATTCTTTGGTGTGGTTGGTTGGTTAAAATACTGAGATCTACATCCTATTCCTAAACTGTTCGTCTTGTTAAATTAAAGTAAATCATATTTATTCAAGTACTTTTTTTTGTGGACAAAAAATATACGCTAATCTGTTCGCTATAACATTTAGCATTAGCAGTACAACTTTTATTGTGAAATTCATGGGAAAATACTACCGGAAGTTCAACCTGGTGTTGTTCTAATCTTCCTGCAACCGAGTTCACGACCGAACCGCCCATTGCACGTTAGAACCTTATGTACCTCAATGGTTAGAAATCATGTTTGCTTTTGTCAATTTGTGAGAAGCTCTTCAACTGTTGAAATATATTAAAATGGCTGATGAAGACAAGCTTCAGCCGTTAATGTTTCTTATGACCTATATGCTGATGAAGCGCCGAAGAGACATAAACAACGCGGATACACAGAGACTCAATGAGGTGAAGAGACGTATCCGCCACAGACAATACTTCTTCCAAAGACAGAGGCGAATGCTCATGGTACTGTAATCTGACAAAGCTAAACCAAGCCATTTATATTGAAGTTCATTGGACTGCGTTCCATACACGAATAGCTAAACGTACACGCATAAACAAAGCAATAAACTCTGTGTCACATAAGACGTTCAACCGTGTTTCTCAAAATTCTAATTTCGAAGTGGTTGTAAACGTCAAATTAAGAAGTGTTTAATGTTACGTTTAGGCATTAACGGTGAAGGTTTTGGATAGGCTTGAAACGAAAGTCTCAAAAGTAACTTTATATTGCTGGATTCAGACATGTAACATTTTGCACCAGATGCAGATACTTACCAGTCAACAATGACCTAGCAAAACGTAATTTAACAGCGCCCATAAGCAATAAATCACGAGAGCGTGTGGTATATGGCCAATCAGTGGCAATTTTAGCATGTAAATCTTGGAGGGGCAAACCCCACAACTCAACACAATACATTAATTGCACTATAACGGTGACAGACGGTGCCCACAAACTGTTAGGGCTTACAGTGCCTTCGGAAAGTATTCAGACTCCTTGACATTTTTCACATTTTGTTAGGTTACAGCCTTAATGTAAAATTGATAAAAAATAAAAAAAAGCTCATCAATCTACACACAATTACCGAAATTGACAAAGCAAAAACAAGTTTAGATTTTTTTTGCTATTTAATAAAAAAAAATAATATCACATTTACATAAGTACCCTTTACTCAATACTTTGTTGAAGCAGTGATTACAGCCTCAAGTCTTCTTGGGTATGACACTACAAGCTTGGCGCCTGTATTTAGGTTGTTTTTCCCATTCTCTGCAGATCCTCTCAAGCTCTGTCAAGTTGGAAAGTTGGAAGATTGGAAAATAACAAGTGACGAGCTTATTGTGCACCAATTATATGACCACTGTCTCGTTGGTTGACTGTATTTTAACCCAATGACCACTGATCGTCTTGAAATCTAGCTGGGTAGATAGCCAATGAGCTGAGGTAAGCGCCAATATGCAATGGTTGTGTGTTGGAAGACCAACCCATGTCGTAAACTCCAGCGTAAAGAGTAATTCGCTGTTGAAGTTTTATTCCGGAAGGAGCTACGCATTTTACGCACAGCGCTGTTTTTGGTAAACGCGCAGATTCAGCTGTTCATATATCAATCCGTATAGCGACTAAGTCAGGGAAAGCTAAATCTAAGTCTAGCTGTACAGATGTACACACAATTTTAGAAGAAATTGATCGGAAAAGTGAGACAGAGATTGTTGTAGGACGATTACTTTAGCGATTCCCAAGTGGAGGAATATTTTTTGAACTGAGAGGACAGCGTTGTAGCCACTGTGTATAATCTGTAAAGTGCCTGCAGAAGAGGAATAACGTCACCGTTTTGGACTGGTAAGTTCTTCTCATGCTAATGCCGTTGTTTGAAATTAATAATATAAAATATATTTGTGAAATGAAATAGCCTATTTGAGGCTGTTGAGGGGAGGGCAGGCCCACAACAATGGCCAAAGTGAAATGGAGACAGTATATACATCTGGTCTGTTGTAATATAATAAAGACAGTAGATCTAGCTGGTTTGTCATAATATAAGAGACAGTAGATCTAGCTGAAATGTCATAATATAAGAGACAGTAGATGTAGCAGGTCTATAATAATATATTCAACCTTATGTTCCCTGTACTCTCTCTCTATATATATATATATATATATATATATATATATATATATATATATATATATATATATATATATATATATATATATATATATATATATATATATATAATCTGTTTATTATAACTCGGCAGCACAATATAGTGTAGAGCTTTGGCAAAGTGGGTGATGTTATATCCTTCCTGTTCTGTCCGGGAGTCTCATCGGATGGGGCCACAGTGTCTCCTGCCCCTCCTGTCTCAGCCTCCAGTATTTATGCTGCAGTAGTTTGTGTCGGGGGGCTAGGGTCAGTCTGTTATATCTGGAGTACTTCTTCTGTCTTATCCGGTGTCCTGTGTGAATTTAAGTATGCTCTCTCTAATTCTCTCTTTCTCTCTCTCTGAGGACCTGAGCCCTAGGACCATGCGTCAGGACTACCTGGCATGATGACTCCTTGCTGTCCCCAGTCCACCTGGCCTTGCTGCTGTTCCAGTTTCAACTGTTCTGCCTGCGGCTATGGGACCCTAAACTGTTCATATTTACTCTTGAGGTGCTGTCCTGTTGCATCCTCTACAACTACTGTGATTATTATTATTTGACCCTGCGTGTCATCTATGAACGTTTGAAAATCTCGGCCATGTTCTGTTATAATCTCCACCCGGCACAGCCAGAAGAGGACTGGCCACCCTTCATAGCCTGGTTCCTCTCTAGGTTTCTTCCTAGGTTTTGGCCTTTATAGGGAGTCTTTCCTAGCCACCGTGCTTCTACACCTGCATTGCTTACTGTTTGGGGTTTTAGGCTGGGTTTCTGTACAACACTTTGAGATATTAGCTGATGTACGAAGGGCTATATAAATACATTTGATTTGATAGAGGACTGAGGGTCTTCCAAATATTGAAAGTGTGTAAATAGTTACCCATGTTATTTTGTAAATGTATATATTTTTTTCTCAATTTTTGGGGGTGTGTGTTAGAATACCATTTTGGCATTTTGTATATAGTTATTTGTATACCTTCACCAATTTGGCCACTTGGGTACATTTGGGCTACTTGTGTGGGACACCTGGGTGACTTCATGATAAATGTCATGTAAGCACACTCATTTTGGAAGTTATTCTGAAACTTTGCACAAGTGCTGTTGCCCTCTTATATTTTTCACTGAAAGTGTCCCCATCATCCTATCTGAATGTTTATTTTATCTTGTTCATTTTAAAGATGATAATACAACAATAAAAATAAACGTATGTTTTTTTTCATTGTATTATCTGAACCAGATCTATTGTGTTATATTCTCCTACATTCAATTCACATTTACAAAAACTCTAGACATACAATAAACCCCAGACAATACAAAAACTAGCGTACCCACCCTAGTCACACCCTGACCTAACCAAAAGAGAGAAAACATATCTCAGGTCAGGGCATTACAGTACCCCCCCCCCCCCCCCCCCCAAAGGTGTGGACTCCCGCCCGCAAACCTGAACCTATAAGGGAGGGTCCGGGTGGGCATCTGCCCTCGGTGGCGGCTCCGGTTCTGGACGCAGCCCCCCCTCTTTACGCTGATCCCTCCGCCTTTGTGGAACTGGACCGTGGATCATCGCCTTAGGCCCCGGACTGGGGACCGTCGTTGGAGGTTCCGGACTGTGGACCGTCGTTGGAGGTTCCGGACTTGAAACTGTCGCCAGAAACTCCGGACTGGAAGCTGTCGCAGGAAGCTCTGGACTGGGAACTGTCGCCGGAAGCTCTGGACTGTGGAGGCGCACTGGAGGCCTGATGCGTGGGACCGGTACTGGTGTTACCGGGCTGATGACACGCACCTCAGGGCGAGTGCGGGGAGGAGGCACAGGACATACTGGACTGTGGAGACGCACTGGAGGTCTGGAGCGTAGAGCTGGCATAACCCGTCCTGGCTGGATGTTTATTTTCGCCCTGCAAATGCGGGGCGCTGGCACAGGACGCACTGGGCTGTGCAGACGCACCGGAGACACAGTGCGCAGAGCCGGCGCAGGATATCCTGGTCCAAGGAGGCGTACTGGTGACCAGCAGCGCTGAGCCGGCACCATCCGTCCTCCATTTGTGGATAATGGCTCTCACGGTGGTTAGCTGGAGTCCCAAAGCTTTAGAAATGGCTTTGTAACCCTTTCCAGACTGATAGATGTCAATTACTTTGTTTCTCATCTGTTCCTGAATTTCTTTGGATCGTGGCAAGATGTCTTGTTTTTTTAGATCTTTTGGCTACTTCACCTTGTCAGACAGGTTCTATTTAAGTGATTTCTTGATTCAACAGGTCTGGCTGTAATCAGGCCTGGGTGTGGCTAGTGAAATTGAACTCAGCTTTCCAAAAAAATCTGATTAACCACAGTAAATTCATGATTTAACAAGGGGGGGGGCAATTACTTTTTCACATAGGGCCATGAAGGTTCGGATAGCTTTTTCCCTTAATACATTAAAGTATCACTTAAAGACTTCATTTTGTGTTTATTTGTGTTATCTTGGTGTAATATTAAAATTAGTTTGATAATCTGAAACATTTAAGTGTGACAAATGTGCAAAAATATAAGAAATCAGGAAGGGGGCAAATACTTTTTCACAGCACTGTATGTGAGAATGCTGTTGATCGACTACAGCTCAGCGTTCAATACCATAGTGCCCACGAAGCTCATAACTAAGCTAAGGACTCTGGGACTAAACACCTCCCTCTGCAACTGGATCTATATATGTGTGTGTGTATATATATAATTTATTTTGCTAAACAGTTGGGGCTCAAAACGGGCCCCACCTGCCAATAAGCATTCAGGGCTTAATAAACCACCCGGTTTATAATACTGATTTGTATCACTGGTAAAACAAAGACCCCCCCCCTCTCTTTCTCTCTCCAGATGCTGACAGCTCGAGACGTACGCTGCAGCTGTGACATCCGTACCCGACCCTGGACCAGCACGGAGTGCACTGATTGGTGGGAGCGGGTAGTGATGACTGAGTTCCAGCCCTCTGATTGGCTGGAGAAGTTCCGCATGAGCCGGGAGACTTTCTTCTTCCTTTGTGGCAAGCTGAAACCCCGCCTGGCTCGCCAGGACACCCACTTCCGCCGGGCGCTTCCGCTGGAGAAGCGTGTGGCGGTTGCCCTGTGGCGGCTGGCGTCCAACATTGAGTACCGCACCATCAGTGGGCTGTTTGGCGTGGGCAGCTCCACGGTGTGTAAGTGTGTGAGGGACGTTTGTCACGCCATCGTCACACTACTCCGGCCCGTCTACCTATGCTCGCCCAGCGTACAGGAAGTAGAAGACTCTGCACGTCACTTCCTATCTCGCTGGGGCTTCCCCCACTGCGTGGGCGCCGTGGCAACCCTCCACACTGCCATCCTCACGCCGTCCGCTAACGTGGCCAACTACGCCAACCCAGATGGGTGGCTCTCTGTGGTCTCCCAGGTAGGACAGGACCTCTGCTGCAATAAATAGCCCAGGCTTTTATTTGCTTCAATCGCTGAACACAGCCAGCTCTTATTAGAGACAAGCTTCTAAATGAGCCAAGCGTCTATTTTTGCTAAAAAAAATGTTGAAAATACGATCACGCCATTTATTGTGACCAGTATGACCAATATAAACATTAGAATAAGATCCTTCGCAGATCAGACTTGCAAAGACTAGGCTGCCTATCATAAACCCCCGATTTTGCGGTTCAGCACCATGGAGAGTGTGTGCCTATAACAATTAATTTAGGCACACATTTGCTGAAATTTGTGCCGATGCCCGGCTATTGAAAGGGTCAGGTGGCTATTTGAGACTCTGCATTTAATTGAAGTGTTACAGTATATGTTTGTGTCTGACTGCCTGTCTGTCTGTGAGATAGTAACATTCATCTGCCTGTCTGTGAGGTAGTAACAGTCGTCAGTCTGTCTGTGAGATAGTAACATTCATCTGCCTGTCTGTGAGGTAGTAACATTCATCTGCCTGTCTGTGAGGTAATAACATTCATCTGCCTGTCTGTGAGGTAGTAACAGTCGTCTGTCTGTCTGTGAGGTAGTAACATTCATCTGCCTGTCTGTGAGGTAGTAACATTCATCTGTCTGTCTGTGAGGTAGTAACACTCCTATCTGTCTGTTAGGTGGCTGTGAACGGGCTGGGTCAGTTCTGGGACGTCTGTGCTGGTTTCCCTGGCAGCACTGAGCCGACAGCCATCTTGCAGAACTCAGCACTTTGGGCGTCGGCCTCTGAGGGCATGCTGTCACCTGATCCACCCCCGAGCTTCATGGGAAAACCCCTGAGGTATCATTGATGTTATTATTTACCCTTTTAGATAGTGCTATCATTATTACTTGTATAAGTATGAGCAGTAATAGTAGTCCAGTGATACAATTACTATTGTTATGCCTCTGGTGACCTGTGTCCTACCAGCCTAATAGACTGAGAGCACATTGTCTTGTCCAGATATGTGTTGTTGGGGGAGCCAGGGTACCCCCTCCAGCCCTGGCTGATGAAGGCCTATTCCAAGAAGAAGAAGGAGGAGGATGATGTGGAGGAGGAGGAAGGGGGGCACGCGGAGGCCCAGAGGGCCTTCAACCAGGCAGGTTTTATTTTCAACAGCGCAAAACAGAATCACTCATGGATTAAACTCAAAGTAGTAACGTGTTAAAAAATAAAAATCCACAATTTCAGTGAACATTTCAGACGTTTTACACAGTTGTGAGCTAAATTGACACATTAGACTGTAGTAGACCCAGAGTTTTGCTGCAGTAAATAAAAAAATAGTTGATCAACGTTTAACCTGGTTACTTTGTCTCCTGCTGTAGCGATTTGTGCGGGCGTGGCGTGGGGCGGCAACGGCGCTTCTTCGCCTGCGGGCGCGCTGGCAATGCCTGAGCAAGAGGAACGACTGCAGCCTGGACGTGGTGCCCACCATGATCCTGGCCTGCTGCATCCTGCATAACGTGTGTGAGGCCCATGGAGATTTGTTCCGCGGGGAATGGCATGGCGAGGTGACCAAGGGTGAGAACCCCCAGCCTGGTCACACTGCGGGACACGCCCCCTCTCCCTCTGGAACTTCAGACCACCTCCAGGGTGAGGAGGTCAGAAAATTGTTCTGTCACTACTTCCAGCAATCACAACTACAACAACAGGACTAATGGAATGGACAGTGTTGTGATGGGGAAAGTATAGAATTCTCCACAAGATTCTCACGACTGTATACATAGCCCTGGCCAGCATTCCAGTTACTGTCCCTACAATCTCTATCAGCCTGTATTCATAAAGCATCTCAGAATAGTAGGTAGTGTTGATCTAAGATCAGCTTGGCCTTTTTAGATCATAGTGAACAAGATTATGGACAGGGGGGACCTGATCCTAGATCTGCACTCCTATTCTGAGATACTTTCTCTCGCTTTTTTTATTTTTTTATTTTTTTCTCTCTTTTTCTCTCTTTCCTCTCTGTTCTGTTACTGTTTTTTGGGGGGTTTTGTTCTCTCGTAGGTTGTTAGTGTGTCTAAATAGTTGTGTAGCTCAGTGTTCATGTGCATAAGGTGTATATAGTCATTATTTTTATTGATGCACAATACAAGTTACATTTTCTGTTCTGTCTGTCACTACATTTGTATCTACGGTTACACTGACATTGTTCTATGCCCTGATTTAAAAAAGAAAAAAATAGAACATTGTTCTAGCTACCTAGTACATACACTGCACTTTTTGTAGCTGTAAATAAGATATATTGTCTCCAATCTCCTACTCTTCCTCTACTGGAAGAAATCCTAGGGGAAACACTTCCAGCTAACGGAGCTGCCCTCTTAGCAGAGAATGTGGACATTCTTGTCTTTCTGAAAAATAACTTTCAAATAGAATGACTGTCATTGAATATAAGCTGAAGGTGAGCAGGCCTAAAATGCATTCGGAAAGTATTCAGATCTCTCTACTTTTGACACATTTTGTTACATTGCAGCCTTATTTAAAAATAAATATATAATAATTATTCTCATCAATCTACACACAATACCCCATAATGACAAAGCGAAAATGTTTTTTTCTGAATGTTTGTACATTTATTATGAATAAAAAACAGAAATACCTTACATAAGTATTCAGACCCTTTGCTATGAGACTTGAAATTGAGCTCCGGTGCATCCTGTTTCCATTGATCATCCTTGAGATGTTTCTACAACTTGATTGGAGTCCACCTGTGGTAAATTCAATTGATAAGACATGATTTGGAAAAGCACACAGTTGACTGTGCATGTCAGAGCAAAAACCAGGCCATGAGGTCGAAGGAATTGTCCGTAGAGCTCCGAGACAGGATTGTGTCGCGGCACAGATCTAGGGAAGAGTACCAAAAAATGTCTGCAGACTTGAAAGTCCCCAAGAACACAGTGGCCTCCATCATTCTTAAATTGAAGAAGTTTGGAACCACCAAGACTCTTCCCAGAGCTGACCACCCGGCCAAACTGAGCAATCGGGGGAGAAGGGCCTTGGTCAGGGAGGTGACCGAGAACCCGATGGTCACTCTGACAAAGCTCCAGAGTTCCTCTGTGGAGATAGGAGAACCTTCCAGAAGGACAACCATCTCTGGAGCACTCCAACAATCAGGCCTTTATGGTAGAGTGGCCATACGGAAGCAACACCTCATTAAAAGGCACATGACAGCCCACTTGGAGTTTGCCAAAAGGCACCTAAAGGACTCAGACCATGAGAAACAAGATTCTCTGATCTGATGAAACCAAGATGCAACTTTGGCCTGAAAGCCAAGCATCAAATCTGGAAGAAACCTGGCCCCATCCCTAAGGTGAAGCATGGTGGTGGCAGCATCATGCTGTGGGGATGTTTTTCAGCGGCAGGGACTGGGAGACTAGTCAGGATTGAGGGAAAGATGAACGGAGCAAAGTACAGAGAGATCCTTGATGAAAACCTGCTCCAGAGCACTCAGGGCATCAGACTGGGGCAAAGGTTCACCTTCCAACAGAACAGCAACCCTAGGCACACAGTCTCTGTATATCCTTGAGTGGCACAGCCAGAGCACGGAATTGAACCCGTATTGTGTGTAGATTGATGAAAGGAAAACATAATTAAATTCAATTTTTAATAAGGCTGTAACGTAGCAAAATGTGGAAAAAGTCAAGGGGCTTGAATACGTTCTGTATGTGCTGATGATTTGAATTGATTGTGGTCTACTGCAGTTAAATGTATGTTGTAATGAACATGATTTCCCTTCTGTGCCGAACACCCGTTATACCCCTAGACTAGACCTTTTTACAACATTTTAGTAATTATCAGACGCTCTTATCCAGAGCGACATACAATAGCAATTAGGGTTAAGTGCCTTGCTCAAGGGCAGATCAACATATTTTTCACCTAGTCGGTTCAGGGATTCTAACCAGCAACCTTTCTGTTACTGGTACAACTCTTAACTGCTAGGCTACCTTCCATCTTTAACCCAGCTGCAGACTGGCTTCACAGAGCGATAAATAAGGGGGATCCTCCCCACTGGCGTCGTGAAACTCAGGACCCCACTAGAACCAATGAGAGTTCTCCTGGTGCAGCCTGGCCCGCAGGCCGGGATTCGGGAGCACTGAGGTGTCGTAGCTCTCAGGGGCCCCGTCCCTGACGACGGTGTTGTCCAGCCTCTCTTGTTCTTATAAAGCACCACTGGTCCAGGAGCCTTCTGGAGATGTCCGTCCATCTGATCTGGGCTCTCCCTCTCTGTGTGCTCTTTGTTTCCAGCTTCAGCCTGACAGTTGTTGCTCATTACCTCAGCACCCTGCAGTCCACCGTACAGACAAATGAAATCCTCTCCACCGAATACAAAAATCAGCAGCAGTGCTATCCCTGCTGAGGCACCCCAGCTGACTCACATCTCTTTTGTAGCAGCTTTGGATTTCACCTGGCGTCATTCCAGGGAGTTCCCGGAATCTTTGGATCTCCCGTAGGAGGTTGTGTGTGACCTCATGGGTGTTCCGTGGGTTGTATGCAATTCCTTGTGCGTGGCTGTATGGATGGTTCTGTGTTATGTAGAGCTTGTCCACTCTGAATCCCATATAGCCTTCCTGTCTGACTCTGAATACAACTCGGTCTCTTGTTGTCCCTAGAATCCAGGGAGTTGTAGCAGCGTTTAGTGACATAAGCAAGAAGTGCGTTGTCGTGGTTGAGATCTCCCAGTGTGTCGTATTCATCCCCGTCTGGATAAGGTAACATACGTTCATAGTTGTAATAGTGATGAAAGCCGTAGTCTCCCCTGTCAACGTAGACTTTGGTTGGCCCTTCCCTCACTACGGCCATCACGCTGCTGCACTTTTAAAGCTCCTGCTGTTCATTAGATCTCTGATTAGATTGAGCAGATAAAAATTCCTCTTTCCAGGGTCAAAAGTGAAGTGTAGGCTGAAACGGTTGAACTAACCAGGCATATTTATGTCTTAAGTCACAAAACTTTGGCAAACACTCCTTCTTTAGATTTACTGGGTGGCAGGCTTTTACTCCAACCCTTCTCTAACAATCAGCGGCTCATCAGGACCTTTAGGTTTGGCCACCAATGGTGGAAAGAAACCAACTCGATGAGAGATTTCTGCGATAGTGTACTATGGGTATGCGGTTGAGTTACGTTCTCTTATCTCCCATTTCTCTAACCCCCTCAACCCCCAAACCTAGTGGCCTATCAGAGCCGAACTAGGTGCAACTCCTTTGCCCACGAGGCCCTGCATGATAGTCCTAGAGGGTTGCTACAATATAAACAAATATATAAAGACATATAAACTATATAGAAACTATAATACCGGTACCCTGAATGTCTTACCTTGTTTATGTCTGCAGCAGGCTTGTAGTGAAGTGAGCAGACTACTGACTGAGCCTATTGATTCTTTGTTGTTTGACTTTGTCCTCTCTTTAGCTGTAGCCTCCCTCTCAACCCTCAACAGGGTCGTCACTAGTTACCACCCCGCCTACTTCTAAAATGTATCTTCTGAATAAAATGTGATTTTAAACCTAACCTTAATCCCACTGCTAAACGTGTGCCTAACCTTAAATTATTACCAAAAATATAATTTTAGTTTTCAGGAATTTTTATGATATAACCTAACTACAGACTACAGATTTATACTTTGTGGCTGTGCTATCTAGTGGACACCCCTCAACAGTCGCCTCAGAATGGAAAGGGAATGTGGTCTACGCTTGGAAAGTGAAACTCAAACTCCCCTTTCTAGTGATGTGTATCCCATCATACCCAGGTCCCATACCCATCATTGTATCCCATCATATCCAGGTCCCATACCCATCATGGATGGCTTTATAAACACTGCATATTTCCCTTGGCCTTGATTCAAATGTGTGTGTGTTCCCTTGACTCAAATGTGTGGTTGATATTTTAAAGCTCCTGCTGTTATTTTCAATTTGTTATTTATCTCAGCTTTTTCAGGGACCTGAAAGCTCTCGAGGGCCTGCCCCGTTTGAGACTGTAATTATGCAATATGGCCACAAGATGTCATTACACTTCTTCAAAAGTTTTGCTCTCTACATTTGCTTTATTGTCGTGGTGGTTCTGTTTATTTATTTATTATGTTGTTGTTTTTTATATGCTGTAATGGTCTCCAAAGAAATTGTCATCAGTGTTCTAACCTATTAAAAATAGGGTACTGGGTGGTATCTTGCCCCCTGAGGGTAACTTCCCCCACCCCCTGTAATTCACATTAAGACCACAAGATGTCACCAAATTATTTTCCCAACACTTTTCCTGGCTGCCACTGCTCTTGCTCAGCACATTGTTTTTATTTATTTTATTTAACCTTTATTTAACTAGGCAAGTCCCTCTGTGTCATCACAACTTTGGGAGATATTTCAACTAAACGATTTTGAGGTAAGTTTCTCTATAATTGTTTTAATTTTGAAAAAGTTGTAGATATATTCTAATGAAGTTAGAACTATAATGTTTTTAATATACAAATAGGAACGGTTTAAGATAAATAATCCACTTGTTTAGAGAGAAAATGTAAATATTTTTTTTGTAAAGTAGTAATATGTTGGATGAGTGTGGGTAACTGACCCCTGGGGGCTAGTTACCCCTTTATGGTTATGGATGGGTTTCTACCTGTCATTTAGACAATGACTAGAACAGCTAGTGCTAGTTTATCCTAACTTGCTAACTAGCAACTTCACTATCAGTAAATGCTA
Source organism: Oncorhynchus mykiss (assembly GCF_013265735.2). NCBI lineage: Eukaryota > Metazoa > Chordata > Actinopteri > Salmoniformes > Salmonidae > Oncorhynchus > Oncorhynchus mykiss. The sequence goes on from NC_048582.1 coordinate 18,804,459, forward strand.
GCCAGCTAGTTAGTTAGCATTAGCTGCTAGGAGTGCTAGCGAGCAACCTTACTACCAATTTTGCATTGTTTATCACTTATTTTGTACATGTTGCTGCTACTGTCTCTTATGATCGAAAAGAGCTTCTGGATATCAGAACAGCGATTACTCACCTCGAACTGGACAAATATTTTTTCTTTAATGAGTCCGACGCAAAGGATATACTGTTTCTCCGAGACCAGCCCCAAATAATTTGCGTGAGGAAAAGACAGAGGTACAGGGGGCGGCGATCGGGGTTCCTTGTGAGAATTCATCTGCAAGTGGGTACCCCGTCTCTAAATCAAATCAAATTTTATTTGTCACATGCGCCGAATACAACAATACAACACTAATGTAATCTGCCTAAATGACTATCGCCCCGTAGCACTCACGACGGTAGCCATGAAGTGCTTTGAAAGGCTGGACATGGATCACATCAACACCATCATCCTGGAAACCCTATACCCACTCCAATTTGCACACCGCCCTAACAGATCTACAGATGATGCAGTCTCAATCACACTCTACACGGCCCTTTCCCACCTGGACAAAAGGAACACCTATGTGAGAATGATGTTCATTGACTAAAGCTCAGCGTTCAACACCATAGTGCCCACAAAGCTCATCACTAAGCTAAGGACCCTGGGTCTAAACACCTCCCTCTGCAACTGGATCCTGGGCTTCCTGACAGGCCGCCCCCAGGTAATAAGGGTAGGCAACAACACATCCACCACGCTGATTATCAACACGGGGGCCACTCAGGGGTGTGTGCTTAGTCCCCTCCTGTACTCCCCAATCACCCACGACTGCGTGGCCAAGCACGACTCCAATACCATAATTAAGTTTGCTGACGACACAACGGTGGTAGGCCTGATCACCGACAACGATGAGATAGCCTATAAGGGAGGAGGTCAGGGACCTGGCAGTGTGGTGCCAAGACAACAACCTCTCTCAACGTGAGCAAGAGAAAGGAGATTATCGTGGACTACAGGAAAAGGAGGGCCAAAAGCATCCATTCACATCGACAGGGCTGTAGTGGAGCGGGTCGAGAGTTTCAAGTTCCTTGGCGTCAACATCACCAACAAACTATCATGGTTCAAACACATCAAGAAAGTCGTGAAGAAGGCCTTTCCCCCCTCGGGGACCTGATAAGATTTGGCATGTGTCCCTAGATCCTCAAAAAGTTATACAGCTGCACCATCGAGAGCATCCTGACCGGTTGCATCACCCTCTGGTATAGTAACTGCTCGGAATCTGACCGTAAGGCGCTACAGAGGGTAGTGCATACAGCCCAGTGCATCACTGTGGCCTACATGTACAAATTACCTTGAATAACCTGTACCCCTGCACATTGACCCGGTTCTGGTACCCGCCTGTATATAGCCTTGTTATTGTTATTTTATTGTGTTACTTTTTCTTACATTTTTTACTTTAGTTTATTTAGTAAATATTTTCTTAACTCTATTTCTTGAACTGCATTGTTAGTTAAGGGCTTTTTAAGTAAGCATTGCACAGTAAGGTCAATTTGGCTCCTGTGAGAAATATGATTTGATTTGATATAGCTTCATAGCTAACTACATTTTTAAGAGTGCATTTCAATTGGCATCTCTCCCCCTGTTTTTTTAGTCACAGGTGGGCTTATGAGTTGTGCTCCACTTTTACTGGGGATAGCTTTATTTGTGACCAATGTACAAATTAGAATTGTGCAATAGCAGAGCATAAGCGTTGCCACATCAATGTTACACTGAATTAATTAGTTATGAGTTGTTGTTATTAAATGTTATATTCCAATGTTATTAGTGATATTCCAATATTATATTCCAATTAGTATGTTTTTTTCTGAATTAACAACTATTGAAAAACCTTTTGCTACTGAATATCATTTTTAAAACTGTTGGGATTTAAAATCTTGCATTATTCAAATAATATGTAGTGTCATTGTACATAATGGATTGTACGGAAAAAGAACAGCAGAGAAAATTAATGTACAGGTGAATTAAAAAGAGGAACCTTGCATCAAATCTCCTCATAGTGCGGATATTAATGGTGACATGCAATGTGCAAATGTTGCTTTTTTGTATCGGCAATTAAGACTTGTTCTTGGGGGGGCTAGTTACCACCTAGTACCCTAACGTCCATAAACTCCATCTAATAGCGTGCATTTGCAGTGCAAACCCGAAGATCATGAGTGGGTGGGAACTGCGATATTAATCCGTTGATCCCAGTGCCATTGAAAAAACAATACCGGTAATCACCCTAAATAGATCTATTATGAACTCATAAGGAAATATGGCAAAAATCGTAATTATCTTTCGTTGAATTCTAGCTGTATTTTATGTGCCGTTCGTTGTATGATGCATAACTTGAGTGGTTCTCAGAATCCACATCCAGAATTAAAAGACGTCCCGCCCCTTTTCCTGCTCATGTAGCGTGCAAACCCACTGTCACTCACTTTGGTTGCCTAGTACCCTCCTGGCATCAATCTAGAGTGTGCCATGCCCACAGTTTTCAACAGAAACGCAACGATCTGCTAATAAATGGAACTGCTAGTTGCTAGCGAGTGATGGATCCATCTTCTTGAACGAAGGCCATCAATACGCATTTTGTTTTCTGTTTATTTAACTAGTGGCTGTGTTTTCATGGGAAATGTATTAGCAAGCTAACGTCAGATAGCTCGATAACTGCGCCAAAAATGATGCGAGATTCAATCGAATGTTGCACTGCTAGCTAGTCAGCCAAATCTGACTGGGGAATGGTCATTTCTCAGTTTGCCAGCATCACAGCTCTGACACATCACGAAGCCTTTCAGCTATCGAGACATAACGCTGGAAACTAGCTAACGTTTAGTTGGATAGAAAAAGAGGACGAACATTTGTTGGGAAGCGGTGACTGTGCCATTGCAAGACTGGTCATATGGATGCGTTGCCTTCGTGTGCATTTTATTGACAATTGTGGCTTGGCTCTAGCTAGGGGGCGGACAGCTCTGAGAAGGCGGACAGTTGGCTACGTTAGCTTGTTGGATGTCGCGGCAGTGCAGTTAGGTTCGTTCGTAGGGACGCACGAACCCAGTCAGTATCGCAATCGAGGCGGGTAATAGGGATAGTTAGCTAGCCAGGTAGCTAGCTAGTTGTCCAACTAACGTTAGCTAGCTAACGTGAGAAATCTAAATAAGGCTTGAAGCGCGCATCAACGGAGAGAGGCCCTCAACACACCCCCTCGCATCGACACTGCCCCCTCTTCGCCGATCCTCCCGTGATTTGCTGAGATCTGTACACGGGTGAAGTCGGACAGTTCTCGGTTGGGGACAACTTGACAGCGAGGCCCCTAGCTCCCCTCCCCCATTCCCATCCAAGACCCCTCAGTCCACCTCTTCGCAAGACATTAGTGAGGATCGGGAAATTAGATACCTAGCTAAAGTTAACCCATCCAACCGAAATCTGTCATCCAGCTAGTCCATTCTAACCCGCGGGTTGCCAAAACCAGGAGGGATGACTTTGGAGTCGATGATGGCTTGCTGCCTGAGCGAAGAGGCGAAGGAATCGAAACGAATCAATGCAGAGATAGACAAACAACTCCGGCGAGACAAGCGGGACTCGAGGAGAGAACTGAAATTGCTCCTTCTCGGTAACTCAAACTCATCCATATTTTGGGGATTCTTTGAACCATAGGTAGCTAGTTGCCGTTTTGTGAAATATCAATTTAGCTAACAAGATAGGTTAGCTAGCAAGCTTCAGGCCTCCACCCCCCCGCCTCCCCAAGTGAGCTAGCTAGCTAATGTTAGCTAACCAGTCAATATGTTTTAGTTAGTTAACGTTAGCTAGCTAGATATGTGTTTGGTTAGCAAACGAGTTTGTTAGCTAGTCAGATGGGTAGATAGCTAGCTACTTTCTGTTGCTAGCTAAATCACCAAGCCACTTTGCCAACATCTGGTCACTTTAGCTGTTGGTGTTGGTGCTACTAGTGCTTGCTAACCAACTAGCTACCTAACGTTGGCATCTAGCTATTTGCTGTCATTGCTTGCTTGCTAGCTAGCGAACTGTATCTTGCTTACCATCCACTCACCCCTGGTTTAACTAGTCAATTAGTCTATGAACGGTTAGTTAGCTAAGTGCTAGGCTTCAATTGAATTCTTAGAACGGGGGAATGGTTCGTAATCAAATCAAGTGGTTATGCTAACTTTGTATTATTAGACGAGTAACGTTAGTGTCACCATATTGTTATATCCAAGTTCTACTATTACTACAAGGACTGGAGAGGTCAATTTCAGAATGAATCTGATGGTGAAAATAATTTAAGCATATATGGTCATGTTAGTGGTACTGTATGGCAGAAAACAGATCCCTCCTGGCTATTTTTATGTTAACCCCAGCCAAATGAATGATCCATTGGAAGATGATAGACTGTAACAGTTGTACTGCTAAATAAAGAATACAGGTGAGCTGAAAAGGATGTCTAGGGGGTCACACATTACACAACCTGGCAGATGCAATTCCTATAGCTAGGCCTAGGCTCTATATGGGAAAGAGTTATGGTGTGCTCTCTGAATTAAATGTATATATATGAAACATTGGGTGCAGCTTCTCAACATCAGTCAGAAGCATGAAGATACTTGTGTGTGTGTGTGTCTGTGCTTTTACAGACCCCCATGATGAAGAGCATGGAGGCTAAATCAGCAGTAGCTCTTTTACATCTCCTGGCAGCAGAAGTTGTCCTAAGACAGGTCTCTAGGATCAGTTTGGCGTTCCTAAAAATAAATAACTGGCCTTAGATTGCCAGCATCTAACAGTCTTCTAGACATTAAAAAATGACATTGTGTTTCTATTGGACAAGTTCATTTCGAGTTGTAGACTACCTCTGTTTCAGAAACGTTTGCTCCCGTTTCACACTTACAAAACATATCCCAGGTTGTCTGACACGTGTGATTGCCCCTCTCTCCAGTCGTTTCCCTGTGGACCCTGGCTCAGTTCTGAGAAGTAGGCCAAACCACACAGAGACACACTATTCTATTGTAGGCTATTTAGTCATTTTTTTCCCTATTTTATCACACTATCCTACTGTATTGTATTCTTGACTTGAACCTGTGGGGAGCATATTAGGCCTAGGTCACGGAGAAAAAAAAAAATAACTGTCACACTGAACAAAAATATTAACGCAACATGTAAAGTGTTGGTTTCATGAGCTGAAATAAAAGATCTCTGAAATGTTTCATATGCACAAAAATCTTATTTCTCATTCTGTGCACAAATTTGTTAACATCTCTGGTAGTGACTATTTCTCATTTTGCCAAGATAATCCATCCACCTGACAGGTGTGGCATATCAAGAATCTAATTAAACAGCATGCTCATTACACAGGTGCACCTTGTACTGGGGGCAATAAAAGGCCCAATGCTACAGATGTCTCAAGTTTTGAGGGAGTGTGCAGTTGGCATGCTGACTGAAGGAATGTCCACCAGAGCTGTTGCCAGATAATTTAATGTTCATTTCTATACCATAAGCTGCCTCCAATGTCGTTTTAGAGAGTTTGACATTACATCTAACCGGCCTCACAACTGCAGACCACGTGTAACCACGCAAGCCGAGGACCTCCACATCCGGCTTCTTCAGCCACTTGGACAGCTGATGAAACTGGGTTTGCACAACCAAAGAATTTCTGCACAAACTGTCAGAAACCATCTCAGGGAAGCTCATCTGGGTTCTCGTCGTCCTCACCAGGGTCTTGACCTAACTGCAGTTCGGCATCGTAACTGACTTTAGTAGGCAAATTCTCACCTTTGATATGGCCACTCGCTGGAGAAGTGTGCTCTTCATGGATGAATCCCAGTTTTTTCAACTGTTCCCGGGCAGATATGCAGACAGTGGTGTGTGGGGCGAGCGGTTTGCTGATTTCAATGTCAGAGCTCCGTGGTAGCAGTGGGGTTGTGGTATAGGCAGGCATAAGCTATGGACAATGAACACAATTGCATTTAAGCAATGACAATTTGATTGCACAGAGATACCATGATGAGATCCTCATGCCATTCATCTGGCGTTATCACCTCATGTTTCAGCATGATAATGCATGGCCCAGTGTTGCAAGGATCTATACACAATTCCAGGAAGCTGAAAATGTCCCAGTTCTTCCATGGCCTGCATACTCACCAGACATGCCACCCGTTGAGCATGTTTGGGATGCTCTGGATTGGCGTGTACGACAGCGTGTTCCAGTTCCCGCCAATATCTAACAACTTCACACAGCCATTGAAGAGTGGGACAACATTCCACAGACCACAATCAACAGCCTGATCAACTCTATGTGAAGGAGATGTCATGCTGCATGAGGCAAATGGTCATGAAACCAGATTGGTTTTCTGATCCCCTTTTTTTTTTAAAGGTATCTGTGACCCACCGATGCATATCTGTATTCACAGTCATGTGAATTTCATAGATTAGGGCCTGATTAATTTATTTCCATTGATTTGATTTTCTTTGAACAGTAACTCAGTAAAAATCTTAATTCTTGCATATTGCGTTTTATATTTTTGGTGTATGTACACAGAGTAGGCGCTGTTGGATTACTGTTCCCCACTTCCATTTCTCAATTCTACTGCTTCAGAGTGGAGCACATAGATGATGGATGTGTGGGTTGGGACTGCTCACTTCATCAATACATCTCTGTTTATACCTACTGACTATTCCTACTCTTGTGATGCAATGCTGTGTGAGTCTAGGACCAGGGCTGGAACTAAAACCAGTGCTAGTTCTGCAGGAACTAAAGCATGTAAAGACCAGGCTAGCCCTCATCAGAGATCAGTGGAGAAGTCTACTTCCTGTATCAGATTCTTAGATTTTAGTCCGTCAGTGGGACTTCTGTGAGAGGCAGTGTGTGCCTGTGCCTCTGTGTGACCAGTCATGCAGTAAACAGACTATTCTAAGTGAGTTTAGGCTGTGTATTGGTGTCTGAGCAGGGATAAGGAGGTGTAAAGAAGGATTAGTCCAGGTCTATAATAGGCTTTGTTAAACATGGATAAAGCTTAGACTGATATGTCACTGACTCCTATTAGTCACACGTCTCACCAGAGCTATGCGTGGTTTTCCAGGTCAATCACCTTATTTTTAAATGCTCCATAGTTCTACACTCTCCTGTTCAATGCATGGTGTTACGAGTACCACAGTCCCAAGCTGTTGCATTTATCAGGAGTTGATTGTACATGCAAATACTGTGGTTTCCTATGGCTCGGTTGGTTGGAGTATGAAGTGCTTGTATGACCAGAGTTGAGTTTTGATGCCTGAAGATGGGACAGGCCATGGACACCTCACTCACTCTCTACCCCCCCCCCCCCCCCCAAATCTCCCCTGTAACATGTGCTGCTGAGGGCAATATCAGGCCATAGGACCAGCCATGGTCCACAGCTCTGGTGTTTTTCTCTACTTGGTCAAAACATAGAGGGCTCGGCTGGTGGCTGCTGTAGCTTGACTTGGGGCTTGCTGGCCTGGGCTGCTATTGCTGGGCTTGGGGCTGGCTGGCTGGGATCGGGGCTGCTGTAGCTTGACTTGGGGCTGACTGGATTGGGGGCTGCTGTAGCTTGACTTGGGGCCGGCTGGGCTGGCTGGCTGGGCTGGGGGCTACTGCAGCATGACTTGGGACTGGCTGGCTGTGGGCAGCTGTTGCCTGAATTGGGTCTGTGTTGGCTGGGCTGGGGGCTGCTGCAGCATGACTTGGAGCTTTGTTGGCTGGCTGGGCTGGTGGCTGCTGTAACCTGACTTGGGGCTGTGTTGGCTGGGCTGGGGGCTGCTGCAGCATGACTTGGAGCTTTGTTGGCTGGCTGGGCTGGTGGCTGCTGTAACCTGAATTGGGTCTGTGTTGGCTGGGCTGGGGGCTGCTGCAGCATGACTTGGAGCTTTGTTGGCTGGCTGGGCTGGTGGCTGCTGTAGCCTGACTTGGGGCTGTGTATCTGTGGCATGGGTGACCTGGGCTGTTGGCTAAATGATCTGCTGCCTACTAGTCACTTTCTTGCCCTGCTGCTTCTCCCCAAATGGGAGGGGTATCCATGTCGGGCTAGCAGGGCTTAGACTCTCCCAATGGAGAATAAGCTAGCTCAGATGAAGTTCGATTTGGGTGGTCACTCACTAGCCAGGGGCAGGTTGATGGGGTTTAGTTCTAAACCCTGGTGACGGTCAGAGCAGAAATAGCCTGCAGGAGAGAAGACTCAGGTGTTCGCTCATTATTGTGGTCATATAAGGGAATGTTGTCATGCTTCTTGAGCTAGTTTTGACAGCCGTGTGTGTGTGTGTGTGTGTGTGTGTGTGTGTGTGTGTGTGTGTTAAATCCCTCCATGCCAAGGGTCAGGTTTAGGGATAATGATTTGACTTGCAGTACATCAAATGACATAAATGCTATTACAAAAAAATTTCATTATTTTTTTAGTGGTCATTTTTTCACCTCCTAGGCCATCAACACGGTGTTCAGGTTCAACAAAATGTTTCTATGATCCTGACCCACTGTGACTGACTTGCCGGCTGTACACAGTCCGACGAATACACACACACACACACACACTCAGAAGCCAGCCTATAAATACTTTCCCAGGTGCTCACCTTGTTAATGAAGAGGATTTTAATTGAGTGTGTGTCCCACAGCCGCCAATCCTCATGGAACACCATGCACACACACAGCCCAAACGGGGTCATGCATTCCTCTCTGGAGATGTAGGGGGGTTATGAGGCAGAGTTCCAGACTAACTTTTATTCTGGTGGCACTGGTGCTCCCAACGTTTTCAGTTGATGGCACCAGCACCTGGTTTTTCACCACTGCTCAGCGATAATGACCTGAGTCTCATAATGTGCCTGCATTCCATACAGAACCTAATAATGACTAGCCGTCTTTTATATTAGCATGCCCTTGCAGATCTTGACATTCCGGTACATTTGCCAGTGGCACACCGGGCCAGTGCCAACTGAAATCTACTGGCCTGAATTAAAATAATACTGACTAGGGAAAGTGGATAATGCACACATAACATTTTAAATTATCTTTCGTTTGTGGGCTGAGCAAGTAGCCTGTAGTCTATAATGACCTACCCTCCATACACAAAGAAATTACATTTTAACTTGACAATATAATTTATATTGATTGTTTGGAGGGGGAAAAATGGTGCAAAGATTTTATTTTATTTAAAAAAAAAGGGTGTTACTGTTCCTATAAAATCCAGTTTTATCTTTTGGTAAATTCAGTTCTCGCAGTTTCAGCGACGAGACAAACTCGTAATCACAAAAATCGGGGAGAAAAAGGTGGGTAAAAATGGCAACAAAGTAAAGTTAATTCAAACCGTGCATGAATACTGAATTGCGCATCGTGAAAATTGAACCAAGACTTTTTGAATACCTGGTTTACTTACCCATTGCTGTTTTGAGAAGCTAATTGTGAACCAAAGACTAACGTGACCAGCTACATTTTGTTTTTCACTTGCACCATAGCGACCAATAAAACATTTGTCGTACTGCCAAGTCAAATGGTTGCAACTGCAAGTGTGTTTTTTTTTTTGTCGCAGTTTTGAGCCTTGTGAGGGTAGAGGGGAAAACTGTCCAATTTACTACCCCCTTGTCAGTCCCAAGGGGCCACAGTTCCGTTCTAGAAGCATGGTTTCGACTGCTCCTACAGGTTTGCTTCGGTACTGCAGTTTAACTGACACCCACCCCAGAAAGATAATTGCCACATAGAGAAGTCAGATTAGAAAATTCCTAATAAGCAGCTCTCGAATTTCCCGGCGGCATTGACAGACATGGCCGTAATGCCTCCTAAAAAAAATCCATGCCTTGCAGTCAAAGTGGCCATTGTGCCCTTGCGCTGAATACAATAATTATTATTCGCTTCTCCCAGCTACCAATTGCCATGCTCCGAAGCATCTCTCGCTCACATGTCTTTATCAGATAATTAAATTCTTATTAACCAATGCCTGTCACGTGATTGGGTCCTTCTCACCGGCGTTGCCGGTAGACTATAAATGAAGACGGACTCATCAGGGATGCAACCGCGGGCCATTCTTATCTGAATTCCGATGCACTGTTATCAGCAGTCTTCTTTACCACAATGCAAATGTCTATCCCTGGATTTGCAAACACTTACAGTGCCTTGCGAAAGTATTCGGCCCCCTTGAACTTTGCGACCTTTTGCCACATTTCAGGCTTCAAACATAAAGATATAAAACTGTCAACAACAAGTGGGACACAATCATGAAGTGGAACGACATTTATTGGATATTTCAAACTCTTTTAACAAATCAAAAACTGAAAAATTGGGCGTGCAAAATTATTCAGCCCCTTTACTTTCAGTGCAGCAAACTCTCTCCAGAAGTTCAGTGAGGATCTCTGAATGATCCAATGTTGACCTAAATGACTAATGATGATAAATACAATTCACCTGTGTGTAATCAAGTCTCTGTATGAATGCACCTGCACTGTGATAGTCTCAGAGGTCCGTTAAAAGCGCAGAGAGCATCATGAAGAACAAGGAACACACCAGGCAGGTCCGAGATACTGTTGTGAAGAAGTTTAAAGCCGGATTTGGATACAAAAAGATTTCCCAAGCTTTAAACATCTCAAGGAGCACTGTGCAAGCGATAATATTGAAATGAAGGAGTATCAGACCACTGCAAATCTACCAAGACCTGGCCGTCCCTCAACTTTCAGCTCATACAAGGAGAAGACTGATCAGAGATGCAGCCAAGAGGCCCATGATCACTCTGGATGAACTGCAGAGATCTACAGCTGAGGTGGGAGACTCTGTCCATAGGACAACAATCAGTCGTATATTGCAAAAATCTGGCCTTTATGGAAGAGTGGCAAGAAGAAAGCCATTTCTTAAAGATATCCATAAAAAGTGTCGTTTAAAGTTTGCCACAAGCCACCTGGGAGACACACCAAACATGTGGAAGAAGGTGCTCTGGTCAGATGAAACCAAAATTGAACTTTTTGGCAACAATGCAAAACGTTATGTTTGGCGTAAAAGCAACACAGCTCATCACCCTGAACACACCATCCCCACTGTCAAACATGGTGGTGGCAGCATCATGGTTTGGGCCTGCTTTTCTTCAGCAGGGACAGGGAAGATGGTTAAAATTGATGGGAAGATGGATGGAGCCAAATACAGGACCATTCTGGAAGAAAACCTGATGGAGTCTGCAAAAGACCTGAGACTGGGACCGAGATTTTTCTTCTAACAAGACAATGATCCAAAACATAAAGCAAAATCTACAATGGAATGGTTCAAAAATTAACATATCCAGGTGTTAGAATGGCCAAGTCAAAGTCCAGACCTGAATCCAATCGAGAATCTGTGGAAAGGACTGAAAACTGTTGTTCACAAATGCTCTCCATCCAACATCACTGAGCTCAAGCTGTTTTGCAAGGAGGAATGGGAAAAAATGTCAGTCTCTCGATGTGCAAAACTGATAGAGACATACCCCAAGCGACTTACAGCTGTAATCGCAGCAAAAGGTGGCGCTACAAAGTATTAACTTAAGGGGCTGAATAATTTTGCACGCCCAATTTTTCAGTTTTTGATTTGTTAAAAAAGTTTGAAATATCCAATAAATGTCGTTCCACTTCATGATTGTGTCCCACTTGTTGTTGATTCTTCACAAAAAAATACAGTTTTATATCTTTATGTTTGAAGCCTGAAATGTGGCAAAAGGTCGCAAAGTTCAAGGGGGCCGAATACTTTCGCAAGGCACTGTATATATATATATAATATATACGGTTGAAATTGGAAGTTTACATACACTTAGGTCGGGGTCATTAAAACTAGTTTTTCAGCCACTCCAGTTTCCTTTTAAACTATAGTTTTGGCAAGTCGGTTAGGACATCTACTTTGTGCATAACACACGTAATTTTCCCAACAATTATTTCCAGACAGATTATTTCACTTATAATTCACTGTATCACAATTCCAATTGGTCAGAAGTTTACATACACTAAGTTGACTGTGCCTTTAAACAGCTTGGAAAATTCCAGAAAATGATGTCATGGCTTTAGAAGATTCTGATGGGCTAATTGACATCATTTGAGTCAATTGGAGGTGTACCTTTGGATGTATTTCAAGGCCTACCTTCAAATTCAGTGCCTCTTTGCTTGACATCATGGAATGTAGACCTCCAAGTCTGGCTCATCCTTGGGAGCAATTTCCAAACGCCTGAAGGTACCAGGTTCATCTGTACAAACAATAGTACGCAAGTATAAACACCATGCAGCCGTCATACCGCTCAGGAAGGAGACGCGTTCTGTCTCCTAGAGATGAATGTACTTTGGTGCGAAAACCTTGTGAAGATGCTGGAGGAAACGGGTACAAAAGTATCTATATCCACAGTAAAACAAGTCCTATATCGACATAACCTGAAAGGCCACTCAGGAAGAAGCCACTGCTCCGCCATAAAAAAGCCAGACTAACGTTTGGAACGGCACATGGGAACAAAGATCATACTTTTTGAAGAAATGTCCTCTGGTCTGATGAAACAAAAATAGAACTGTTTGGCCATAATGACCATTGTTATGTTTGGAGGAAAAAGGGGGAGGCTTGCAAGCCAGCAAACACCATCCCAACCGTGAAGCATGGGGTGGCAGCATCATGTTGTGGGGGTGCTTTGCTGCAGTAGGGGCTGGTACACTTCCTAAAATAGATGGTATCATGAGGAAAGGAAATTATGTGGATATATTGACAACATCTCTAGACATCAGTCAGGAAGTTCAAGCTTGGTCGCAAATGGGTCTTCCAAATGGACAATGACCCCAAGCATACTTCCAAAGTTGTGGTAAAATGGCTTAAGGACAACAAAGTCAAGGTATTGGAGTGGCCATCACAAAGCCCTGGCCTCAATCCTATAGAAAATTTGTGGGCAGAACTGAAAAAGTGTGTGCGAGCAAGGAGGCCTACAAACCTGACTCAGTTACACCAGCTCTGTCAGGAGGAATGGGCCAAAATTCACCCAATTTATTGTGGAAAGCTTGTGGAAGGCTACCCAAAACGTTTGATCCAAGTTAAATAATTTAAAGGCAATGCTACCAAATACTAATTGAGTGTATGTAAACTTCTGACCCACTGGGAATGTGATGAAATAAATAAAAGCTGAAATAAATCATTCTCTCTACTATTATTCTGACATTTCACATTCTTAAAATATTGGTGATCCTAATTTACCTAAGACAGGAAATTGTTACTCTGATTAAATGTCAGGAATTGTGAAAAACTGAGTTTAAATGTATTTGTCTAAGGTGTATGTAGACTTCTGACTTTAACTGTGTGTGCGTGATATACACGCATGCATACACACGCGTAAATCACCAGGTAGGGCCTCATAAAAACGGAATCCAGATGTAGAAACGGAATAAAAAAAACTAAACAATTTTAGTTAAATTATTCCGAGGCACATCAACAAGATGCGTATGCCTAATGAACAGCAAAAGCACTAGCCTATGTCAATGTTCTATGCCCCAAAGTACAAAAGTTGAGAAATAAATATCCCACCATATATTTATCAAACATGACTGGCATTTAGCATATATATATATATACATATACATACACACATTTAAATGGACTATTTTGGTTAATGGCCTTGGTGCCCTAGCAGGTGGCCTTGGTGCCCTGGCACACTGGGTTCCTCTTGAATGCCAAAATGGCCTTGCCACTAAGAAATTCCAGGCCTGCTAATAAGACCCTTTTAGTCATCACATTTGTGCCATAAAAATCGGAATTAGTCAAATAATTGTAGCTGAGGCCGAATATTAAAAAATAAATGTAATTTAATTTAGCACTCACGGCCAAAGATATTATTGTTTTTATATTCATGCGATGTCTGACATATTTCTTGGATAACATGATGTTGCTGCTCGCACTGCTCTCTGTGTGCACTGAGTGGTAGTGCACATGGGATGCTGGTCTGTATAAACCAGATGCAACCCGGATATAGACTATCCATGAATTGGCGAACGTGATTAGATTACCTTGAAATTTAACGGGGCGTACATCTTGGATGCAGTCTCCAGTTCTTATACCCCAGTGGTCAGACCCCCACGTCTCTTTCTCCCCCCTTTTCTGTATCCCTCTTTCTCTGCACTCCCTCTCATCATTCCCTTTTTCTGTCTCTTTATATCCCCTCCCTTCCCCCTGTTGATGTCAGAACGGAACTGATTCGCTGGTACATACGTTTGTTCCCCCTTCTTACCCTAAGCTTGGGGATAAGTGTGGGTGTGTATGTGTTTAGGTAGGCCAACTAAGGGAAGTGGGGCGTTACAGCGTAGGTAACGTTGACTGGCCTGCGGCTGACCACAGGATCTCTCAACCTCAGTTGGTAGGCAGCTGGTGTGTGTTGTATGCCTTACGGCTGCCTTGGCTGCTACTCTGTGTGTGTGTGTGTGTGTGCGTTAAATACTGCCAGAGAGCTGCGTATACTTTGGGTCGCCCAGCAGGCATGCTCCTGTGTTTGTCTCTGTACTATGATTAGCTGAATAGTCCTTTATTTCTTCTCCTTTCTAAAGTAGTACACACACACCCACGTTTCCACAACAGGTTCAGGGTACACAAAAACATCATGGGGAAAAACAAATAAAAAAATCCCAAGACACTAAGAAATAGTTATTTAAAAAAAAAGTTGTGAGGCATAGTAGACGGAGCTTGGGCAGCATCGACACGGTCTATGATCACGTTCCCATCCCACAGAAATGAACTACACAGATACTCAACCACAGCTCACCACTGGTTAACCTCACCTAACCTGTTATCAGCAGTCTGCTTTACCACAATGCAAATGTCTACCTCTGGATTTGCAAACACACTTGTGTATATACACTGCTCAAAAAAAAATAAAGGGAACACTAAAATAACACATCCTAGATCTTATTAAATACTTTTTTCTTTACATAGTTGAATGTGCTGACAACAAAATCACACAAATTATCAATGGAAATCAAATTTATCAACCCATGGAGGTCTGGATTTGGAATCACACTCAAAATTAAAGTGGAAAACCACACTACAGGCTGATCCAACTTTGATGTAATGTCCTTAAAACAAGTCAAAATTAGGCTCAGTAGTGTGTGTGGCCTCCACGTGCCTGTATGACCTCCCTACAACGCCTGGGCATGCTCCTGATGAGGTGGCGGATGGTCTCCTGAGGAATATCCTCCCAGACCTGGACAAAAGCATCCGCCAACTCCTTGACAGTCTGTGGTGCAACGTGGCGTTGGTGGATGGAGCGAGACATGATGTCCCAGATGTGCTCAATTGGATTCAAGTCTGGGGAACGGGCGGGCCAGTCCATAGCATCAATGCCTTCCTCTTGCAGGAACTGTGCGGCCCCCCCAAAGAAATGCCACCCCACACCATGACTGACCCACCGCCAAACCGGTCATGCTGGAGGATGTTGCAGGCAGCAGAACGTTCTCCACGGCGTCTCCAGACTGTCACGTCTGCCACGTGCTCAGTGTGAACCTGCTTTCATCTGTGAAGAGCACAGGGCGCCAGTGGCGAATTTGCCAATCTTGGTGTTCTCTGGCAAATGCCAAACGTCCTGCACGGTGTTGGGCTGTAAGCACAACCCCCACCTGTGGACGTCGGGCCCTCATACCACCCTCATGGAGTCTGTTTCTGACCATTTGAGCAGACACTGGAGGTCGTTTTGCAGGGCTCTGGCAGTGCTCCTCCTTGCACAAAGGCGGAGGTAGCGGTCCTGCTGCTGGGTTGTTGCCCTCCTACGGCCTCCTCCACGTCTCCTGATGTACTGGCCTGTCTCCTGGTAGCGCCTCCATGCCCTGGACACTACGCTGACAGACACAGCAAACCTTCTTGCCACAGCTCGCATTGATCTATCATCCTGGATGAGCTGCACTACCTGAGCCACTTGTGTGGGTTGTAGACTCCGTCTCATGCTACCACTAGAGTGAAAGCACCGCCAGCATTCAAAAGTGACCAAAACATCAGCCAGGAAGCATAGGAACTGAGAAGTGGTCTGTGTCACCACCTGTAGAACCACTCCTTTATTGGGGGTGTCTTGCTAATTGCCTATAATTTCCACCTGTTGCCTATTCCATTTGCACAACAGCATGTGAAATTTGTTGTCAATCAGTGTTGCTTCCTAAGTGGACAGTTTGATTTCACAGAAGTGTGATTGACTTGGAGTTACATTGTGTTGTTTAAGTGTTCCCTTTATTAATTTTGAGCAGTGTGTTACACACACACACACGTAAGTCACCAGGTAGGGCCCTATAAAAACAGAATCCAGACTTAGAAACGGAATAAAAAAACAAACCGATTTTAGTTAAAATGATTTACTTGTATTGAACTTAGAAAAGTAGTTAAATTGCACTGAACTGTCAGCAGAGGAAATCCATTCTGAGATTTTACAGGTTGTCTGCATGTGCAGACTGTGGTCTGGTTTGTTGTGTTTCAGCGTCTTTACTATGTACAGTACCAGTCAAAAGTTTGGACACAACTACTCATTGAAGTTTTTTTTTAAATTTAGACTATTTTCTACATTGTAGAATAATAATTAAGACATCAAAACTATGAAATAACATACAGTTGAAGTCGTAAGTTTACATGCACAGCTTGGGAAGTTCCAGAAAATGATGTCATGGCTTTAGCCTATCAGAAGCTTCTAATTGACATCATTTGAGTCAATTGGAGGTGTACCTGTGGATTTATTTCAAGGCCTACCTTCAAACTCAGTGCCTCTTTGCTTGACATCATGGGAAAATCAAAAGAAATCAGCCAAGACCCCCCCCCCCCCAAAAAAAAAAAAAAGTTGTAGACCTCCACAAGTCTGGTTCATCCTTGGGAGCAATTTCCAAATGCCTGAAGGTACCACGTTCATCTGTACAAACAATAGTATGCAAGTATAAACACCATGGGACAACGCAGCCATCATACTTCTCCGGAAGGAGATGCGTTCTGTCTCCTAGAGATTAACGTACTTTGGTGCGAAAAGTGCAAATAAATCCTAGAACAACAGCAAAGGACCTTGTAAAGATGCTGGAGGAAACAGGTACAAAAGTATCTATATCCACAGGAAAACGAGTCCTAAATCAACAACCTGAAAGGCCACTCAGCAAGGAAAACCGCCATTAAAGAATGCCAGACTATGGTTTGCAACTGCACATTGGGACAAAGATTGTACTTTTTTGAGAAATGTCCTCTGATCTGATGAAACAAAAATAGAACTGTTTGGCCATAATGACCATGTGGGAAGCTTGGGGAAGGCCACCTGAAACGTTTGACACAAGTTAAACAATTTAAAGGCAATGCTACCAAACACTAATTGAGTGTATGTAAACTTCTGACGTACTGGGAATGTGATGAATGAAATAAAAGCTGAAATAAATAATTCTCTCTACTATTATTCCGACATTTCACATTCTTAAAATAAAGTGGTACAGGGAAACGGAATTTTTACTAGGATTAAATGCCAGGAATTGTGAAAAACTGAGATGAAATGTATTTGGCCAAGGTGTATGTAAAGTTCCGACTTCAACTGTATTTATACACACACACTACTCAAGTTCAACACAACGTCCAGATTTTTTTGCTGACCGTATTCAATCTTTCTGTTTCCCTGAGGAATTGTATGTTAAACAAACACATTCAACATTTGTGTGCATTTACCAACTCATTTTTCAAATGTGGTGTTTAGTGTCCGCTAAAAATCAGTACTGTTTGTGTGTGTTTCTGTTTGATGAGGTTTTTGCGCAAGGTTCCCTTATTACTCTGCTCTCTTGCCACCATCATATCTGATACCACATACCCCTCTCTTTACCAGACGTGTGTGTGTGTGTGTGTGTGTGTGTGGGCTGTGTGTTTCACCCTGCGCTGTAGCCTCGTGGGCGTTTTTCTAAGCGATGCTGTCTTTCTCGCGCTGCTGCCTGGAAAGACCCAAGTAGTGTCAGCTAGTAAAAGGTGTGTGAGTGTATATGTAACCGTTGCTCTGGTTCGCTCGCTCTCTCTCTGCCGACTGGGAAGGAAAGTGTTATCAAACCCAGTAGTGTGGTCTATTAAAAGGTGACCTCCGTTTTTCTAGGTCGCCACCAAAAAAGAATGGACAGATTCTAGTTCTGAATATCCCAAATGCTTGACAGGGAGGAGAATAAGCGAGTGAGGGACGGGAGAGGCGAAGGGGAAGGGGAGGTGGATGATAATGGGGGAGATGGATTTCCAGCCTCAGGGAGGAAGACAACGATTAGGGGCATGAGAGGAGAGATGGAGTAAGGGCGAGGCTGGGTGAAGAGAAGGGGAGGCGGGAGTGGGCTGGAGGAGAGGATGGAGACAGAGGCTGGTAGTGTGCTCTAGAGGAGAGGAAGCGACAGAACAGAAGCGAGATGGAGGGAGAGATCTTATGACAGGGTCACGAGAAATAAATCAGACCTCAGACTGATCTTTCACTAAGGACACGGGCCGTGTTCCAGTACTGTAACACAGCCTCTTCTCTCCTTGGGCTGCATCCCAAATACTGTGAAGGGGAAATACAAAACTGACCTTACATCAGCAGCATCTTTTATATATACAGTACCAGTCAAAAGTTTGGACACACCTACTCATTCCAGGTTTTTTCTTTATTTTGACTATTTTCTACCTTGTCAAAACTATGAAATAACACATGGAATCATGTAGTAACCAAACAAGTGTTAAACAAAACAACATATATTTGAGATTCTTCAAAGTAGCCACCCTTTGCCTTGATGACAGCTTTGCATTCTCTTAACCTGCTTCATGAGGCAGTCACCTGGAATGCAATTCTATTAACAGGTGTGCCTTTTTCAAAGTTAATTTGTGGATTTTCTTTCCTTAATGCGTTTGAGTCAATCAGTTGTGTTGTGACAAGGTAGGGGGGGTTTACAGAAGATAGCCCTATTTGGTAAAAGACCAAGTCCGTATTATGGCAAGAACAGCTCAAATAAGCAAAGAGAAACGACAGTCCATCATTACTTTAAGACATGAATGTCAATCAATCGGGAACATTTCAAGAACCTTGGAAGTTTCTTCAAGTGCAGTCGCAAAAACATCAGAGCTATGATGAAACTGGCTCTCATGAGGACCGCCACAGGAAAGGAAGACCCAGATTTACCTCTGCTGCAGAGGATGAGTTCATTAGAGTTAACTGCACCTCAGATTGCAGCCCAAATAAATGCTTCCCAGAGTTCAAGTAACAGACACACCTCAACATCAACTGTTCAGAGAAGACTGCGTGAATCAGGCCTTCATGGTCAAATTGCTGCAAAGAAACTACTACTAAAGGACACCAATAAGTAGAAGAGACTTGCTTGGGCAAAGAAACACGAGCAATGGACATTTGACCAGTGAAAATCTGTCCTTTGGTCTGATGAGTCCAAACTGTCTTTGTGAGATGCAGAGTAGGTGAACAGATGATCTCCACATGTGTGGTTCTCACTGTGACGAATGGAGGAAGTGGTGTAATAGTGTCAACAGAAGAGCACCCCCACACCATCAGTGATTTATTTAGAATTCAAGGCACACTTAATCAGCATGGCTACCACAGTGTTTTGCAGAGATACGCCATCCCATCTGGTTTGCGTTTAGTGGGACGATCATTTGTTTTTCAACAGGGCAATGACCCAACACACACCTCCAGGCTGTGTAAGGGCCTTTTGAACAAGGAGAGTGATTGAGTGCTGCATCAGATGACCTGGCGTCCACAATCACCCAACCTCAACCAAATTGAGATGGTTTGGGATGAGTAGGGCGCAGAGTGAAGGAAAAGCAGCCAACAAATGCTCAGCTTATGTGGGAACTCCTTCAAGACTGTTGGAAAAGCATTCCTCATGAACCTGGTTGAGAGAATGAGTGTGCAAAGTTGTCATCAAGACAAAGGGTGGCTACTTTGAAGAATCTAAACTATATTTTGATTTAACACTTTTTTAGGTTACTACATGATTCTATGTGTTATTTCATAGTTTTGATGTCTTTACTATTATTCCACAATGTAGAAATAAAGTAAAACCCCTAAATGAGTAGGCGTGTCCAAACTTTTGACTGGTACTGTATATATATATATATTTATTTTAACCTGTATTTAACTAGACAAGTCAGTTAAGAACAAAGTCTTATTTACAATGATGGCCTACCAAAAGGCCTACTGCGGGGACAGGGGCTTGGATTAAAAATATAGGACAAAACACACATCACGACGAGACACCACAACACTACATAGAGACCAAAGACCACGCCATAGCATGGCAGCTACACATGACAACACAGCATGGTTGCAACACCACATGACAACAACATGGTAGCAACACAACATGGCAGCAGCACAACGGTTGCGCAACAGTTGTCTAGAAACAGCCTCATCCTCCTCCTCAGTATTGTATCTAACAGACTGAAAAGAGGAGCAGAGCCCTTCTACATAGCAGCAGCGTGAGATGGAGAGAGAGAGCTTGAGGCGTAGTTATATTTACTATCCGCTACGAAAGAAAGAGGGGAAAAAATGCAGGAGGAGAGAATAGGGTTGCCATGGCAACCGGAATATGGCTGCTCTTCAAAAACCTTGAATGTAGGTGGTGGTGTTTCTTTCTCTCCATCTCTTTCTCCATCTCTTTCCGTTTGCAGATATAGCAGATCTGTGTTTAGGGATTGACGTGGCAGTAGCCTGGTGTTAGCCTGCCTCAGGGTATATGTGTATTTCTGTGCATATGGTGCAGAGAGGCTGAGCAATATGGGTTACCAGCAGCCCCCTTGGCTAGTGAGGGTTTAGCCAGCGAGGTGAAGTAAATCTAGCTAAAACGGTTACTTTGCCAAATGTGTGTGTTGTGAGTTCTCATAAAACCACTGCATCAGAAAATGAATTTCTGATCGGTTCAGATGGTACCTCGCCGTTTCTTTCCGTCTCGTTCGTACAAGACACGACCCAGGTGAGGACAGCTGGTGCCAGAAATCAATCAGTTAATTACCAGGGAGAGCAGAGTTGCAGCAGTACTGTAGGGGAACACCCCTCCTTTAAAGGGCAAGCGGCTCAAGTTGTTTAATCTCACCCAATGATATGGCTGATTATCGTCTTCCATAACTCCCCCCCCCCCCCCCCCCCCCCCCCCTCTCAGATGGCTGTAGTATCGGGACAAAGAACCTTTGACATATCTGAGAGCATAAACAGTTTAGCGTAATCAATTAGATCTGTTCCCAGTACTGTTTTGTAAGGCATGGTGTCTGGCTGGGCCCTGGAGAGGCTTGTGTTTGCTAAAGGAGATGAGGGTATGGCAGGGTCCCAAGTTTCTACTGGAAAGACGGGGGTCTACTTCTGACAGTCAAGTCATGTGACAGTTTTGTTTGAACCAATCCCCTGCCTCCCCTGGATTATATACGGAAAACAAAAATAGAATCGCAACTTGCAACAATTCCATTGATTTGTACTGTGTTACAGTTTATATGAGGAAATCGGTCAATTAAAATATATGAATTAGGCCCTAATCTATGGGATTTCACGACTGGTGACAGATACCTTCAAAAAAATAGTCCTCACAATGGTCCTCAGGATCTCTTCGCTGTATTTTTGTGCATTCAAATTGCCATCGATTTAAAATTGGTAGAGAAATCAACATTCAATTCTCTGACAACAGCTCTGGTGGACATTCCTGCAGTCAGTATGCCAATTGCACGCTTCATCAACCTGAGACATCTGTGGCATTGTGTTGTGACAACTGCACATTATATATTGGCCTTTGTATTGTCCCCAGCAAAATGTGCACCTGTGTAATGATCGTGCTGTTTAATCGGCTTCTTGATATGCCACACCTGTCAGGTGGATGGATTCTTTTGGCAAAGAAGAAATGTTCACTAACAGGGATGGAAACACATTTGTGCACAAAATTTGAGCGAGAGTTTTTGTGCGTATGGAATATTTCTGGGATCTATTATTTCAGCTCATGGAACATGGGACCAACACTTTACATGTTGCGTTTTTGTTGTTTTGTTGTCATTGGTTGGATAGAGCCTCATTTGAACCCATTCCTCTGTTTACGATTGTTACTCTTCTCACGGAAGTGTGCACTCATTCATTCCTCTTCATGGATTGGAAAGAACTGGTGAAAGAAGGAATGTTTAGGCAGTGGAAACTCCCTGTAGCCCATACCTACACCAAGCCAATGATTTTAAATTCATGAGGTTGGAGTGAGCAAGCAGTCCTTTGTGGAAACTGTGAGGGGAGTCTAACTGGGGGTCTTACAGTAGTAGGATTTCATAGTAACCCCAAACCGTCCTATGGTTTGTAGTTGACCATGGGGGTGAAAAGAGCCAGTGTGCGACTGGATACTGCAGTGCAGGCTGGGTTGAATGGAGCTCTGGGTGGTGCTGGTGGGGGTGTCGGTCTGAGGAGGATCATATGACTGTGGAGATCTGACAAACATCTGGTTCCTTCTGTTAGACGCTGTCTGCTGCTGTCGTAGCTGTTTGTGTTAAAGAACGACACTGTTGAAACGGATCTCACTGGATTCCCCTTCACCCTGGCACTCACAACACCCTCCCTCGCTTTCTCGCTCTCCCCCGCTCTCCGTCTCGCTCCCGCTCTCCATCTCGTTTGCGCTCTCCGTCTCGCTCGCGCTGGCTCTGTATACTATGCTCTCCAGTGATGTATTGAAGGTTTAACGCAATTTACACACTTTTTTTTTTATGAATAGCGTTTACACACCTATCCCGCTAAACTAGCGCACCTGTTGCACAGCACAGGGTGTCGGATGCATTTGCTGTTTTGTTTTGGTCGTGTTTCATATTATTTTGTGCCCAATAGGAATGAATGGTAAGTAATGTGTAGCCATTTTGGAGTCACTTTTATTGTAAATAAGAATAGAATGTTTTCTAAACATTTTAAAGTGGATGCTACCATGGTTACGGATAGTCCTGGATGAATCGTGAATAACGATGAGTGAAAGTTAGATGCACAAATATCATACCCCGAAGACATGCTAACCTCTCACCATTACAAGCATCCACATTTTAATGTAGAAGTGTAAGAAATTCATTTTTATTGTGCCCAATAAAATGTAATGGTAAATAATCTGAAACACAACCAAAACAAACAGCAAATGCATCAAACACATTTGTAGTCACAAGCTTCATGTAATCAATGCGTGCGAAGGATATGGGACCAAATGCAAAAATGTTGACTACTTTAATACACAAATGAATTTGTCCCAATACTTTTGGTCCCCTTAACTCCCCCTCGCCATTTATGTACAAAAATAGTTGTAGTTTCTAAACCGTTCACACAATATAGATGAAAATACCCTCAATAAAGTTCAGTCTGCACTTTTCGAATCCAACGTGCTGGAGTGCAGAGTCAAAACGAATACTTCTGGAGCTCACTGTAGGTGTGTGTGTCCAGGTATAGGAGAGAGTGGTGCTAACAGTGGTTGTTCTATGTGTGTGTCCAGGTACAGTAGAGTGTTGCTAACAGTGGTTGTTCTATGTGAGTGTCTGGTACAGGAGAGAGTGGGGCTAACAGTGGTTGTTCTATGTGAGTGTCTGGTACAGGAGAGAGTGGGGCTAACAGTGGTTGTTCTATGTGAGTGTCTGGTACAGGAGAGAGTGGTGCTAACAGTGGTTGTTCTATGTGTGTGACCAGGTACAGGAGAGAGTGGGAAGAGTACATTCATCAAGCAGATGAGGATCATCCACGGGGCGGGCTACACAGAGGAGGACAAGAGGGGTTTCATCAGGCTGGTGTACCAGAACATCTTCACCTCCATGCAGTCTATGATCAAAGCCACAGAGAACCTCAAGATCCCCTTCAAATACGAACAGAACCGGGTAGGAAGTACTAACGCAACCATTAAAAAAAACACTGCCATCCACACACACAACCAGAATAGGCTTGGTCAGAACGCATCTACAGTCACTCTCACTCACACAAACACTATCTAGTTCCAATGCGCTCACTCTTCCCTCCTCTCTCTGTCTCTCTCCCCTCCCTCCCCAGTCTAATGCCATGTTAGTGAAGGAGGTGGACATAGAGAAGATCTGTGGTTTCGACCAGCCCTACATCAGCGCCATCAAGACCCTGTGGGCCGACCCTGGGATACAGGAGGCCTACGACAGACGCAGGGAATACCAGCTATCAGACTCCACTAAATAGTATGTCTCTGTGTGTAAGAGGTTGTTCATGTGGGGGAGGGGTGGATGTGAGCGCACGTGGGTGTGTTGGGGTTAAGGCATTTGCGTGTGTGTGTGTGTGTGTGTGTGTGTGTGTGTGTGGTTCACTCTGGTGCCTCTCGACCGGTTGCCCCAACTCCAGAGAGCTGATGGCTAGAAATGAAGTGAGATACTGACTGTCACACACACAGTGCATTTGGAAAGTATTCAGACCCCTTCACTTTTTCCATGTTTAGTTACTTTACAGCCTTATTTTAAAATGCTAATTTATAGCTGTATTTGGGTTTCTCCCATTTTTGTTCTGCAGATCCTCTCACACACTGTCAGGTTGGATGGGGAGTGTTGATGCACAGCTATTTTCAGGTCTGTCCAGGGATGTTCGACCGGGTTCAAGTCCGGGCTCTGGCTGGGCAACTCAAGGACATTGAGATTTGTCCCGACGCCACGCAGCAGTGGCTTCGGGACACTCTTGGCTGTGTGCTTATGGTTGTTGTCCTGTTGGAAGGTGAACCTTCGCCCCAGTCTTAGGTCCTGAGCTCTCTGGAGCAGGTTTTCTTCAAGGATCTCTGTACTTTGCTCCGTTCATCTTTCCCTTGATCCTTACTAGTCCCCTTGTCCCTGCCGCATAAAAACATCCCCACAGCATGATGCTGCCACCACCATGCTTCACCCTAGATATGGTATTGGCCAGGTGATGAGCAGTGTCTGGTTTCCTCTAGACGTGACGCTTGGCATTCAGGCCAAAGAGTTCAATCGTGGTTTCATTAGACCAGAGAATCTTGTTTCTCATGGTCAAAGTCCTTTAGGTGCCTTTTGGCAAACTCCAAGTGGGCTGTCATGTGCCTTTTTACTTAGGCGTGGCTTCCGTTTGGCCACTTTACCATAAAGGCCTGGTTGGTGGAGTGCTGCAGAGATGGTTGTCCTTCTGGAAGGTTCTCCCATCTCCACAGAGGAACTCTGGAGCGCTGTTAGAGTGACCATCGGGTTCTTGGTCATCTCCCTGACCAAGGCCCTTCTCCCCCGATTGCTCAGTTTGGCCGGAGAGTCAGCATTAAAGAATAGTGAAGACCACTGTGTTCTTGGACCTTCAAAGCTGCAGACATTTTTTGGTACCCTTCCCCAAATTCCTGAGCTCAATTTTGAGTCTCATAGCAAAGTCAAATCAAATCAAATGTATTTATATAGCCCTTCTTACATCAGCCTGATATATCAAAGTGCTGTACAGAAACCCAGCCTAAAAACCCCAAACAGCAAGCAATGCAGGTGTAGAAGCACGGTGGCTAGGAAAAACTCCCTACAAAGGCCAAAACCTAGGAAGAAACCTAGAGAGGAACCAGGCTATGAGGGGTGGCCAGTCCTCTTCTGGCTGTGCCGGGTGGAGATTATAACAGAACATGGCCAAGATGTTCAAATGTTCATAGTAATAATAATCACAGTTGTTGTCGAGGGTGCAACAGGTCAGCACCTCAGGAGAAAATGTCAGTTGGCTTTTCATAGCCGATCATTCAGAGTATCTCTACCCCTCCTTCTGTCTCTAGAGAATTGAAAACAGCAGGTCTGGGACAGGTAGCACATGAACAGGTCAGGGTTCCATAGCCGCAGGCAGAACAGTTGAAACTGGAGCAGCAGCATGGCCAGGTGGACTGGGGACAGCAAGGGGTCATCGTGCCAGGTAGTCCTGAGGCATGGTCCTCGGGCTCAGGTCCTCTGAGAAAGAGAGAATTAGAGAGGGCATACTTAAATTCACACAGGACACCGGATAAGACAGGAGAAATACTCCAGATATAACAGACTGACCCTAGCGCCCCGACACATAAACTACTGCAGCATAAATACTGGAGGCTGAGACAGGAGGGGTCAGGAGACACTGTGGCCCCATCCGATGATACCCCCGGACAGGGCCAAAGGGTCTGTATACTTATGTAAATAAGTTATTTCTGTTTTTGACAAGCCTGTTTTTGCTTTGTCAAATGGGGTGTTGTGTGTAGATTGATTGAGGATTTTTTTTTTGTAACCCATTTTAGAATAAGGCTGTAACGTAACAAAAATGTGGGAAAAAATACTTTCTGAATGCACTGTACACACACACACACACACACACACACTACAGTTCATGCACTTCTCTCTCCACCCCTCACACTCAGCTAAATGAAAGCTTATGTTGAACATACACCATTGCTTTACCTTCTAAGAGGTGCTAGGAATAAATCTCCAGTACTTATTCAACAATAATACACTACTACACACGCATTTACCATTCTGTCTATTGCTTACATTTAAGTCAAGTCAAACCTTAGAAGAAATTGAATCGTGTGTGTGTGAGCGTAATGTTGATCTTTGATTCCTGGTTGGTTGCCTGTTAACGTTATGAGAGGACACCATCTCTGCTGACACCCGGCTAATTGGACATCAGGACCTTGATAAGCTGAATTGGGTGTGTTTGAGTTGGACTGGGCTGGAACGAACTCCTGCACACCCAAGGCATCTCTAGGGCCAGGGTTGAAGAATCGCTACCAACGCTGCCCCCTGTCAAAAACCCTGTTGTATTACAGCTAATCAGTCTCTTCTGCCCGTGTGTGTGTGTGTGTGTGTGTGTGTGTGAGAGAGGGAGAATTACATGCTGACCACAGTGCTCACGTCGTAAGCATGGCAAGATAAATGTACACAGACGTTATCATTGCACCCACACTGCTTGCGCACCTCAACGAGCGTCTCCATAGCCAGGCTCTAATATATAGAACTTGGTTCTATTTGTGACGCTTGACAAGCTGCAAGTCCCGCCTCTCCCAGCTCCTCATTGGTTTTTCGGATGATATACCCACAGAGTGATTGAAGGATGAACTGAGGTCCACAGTCCAGTTGGTGGTGGTAATGCACCTTAAAGTTGGTTGCACACCGCCATATAAAGTCAAAGGAGAAGAAGCCCGAAGGAGGAGAGATTACTAGAAACAAACTCTGTTTACCCTTTTATCTGTGGATTCATTGTCGGCGTAGAGGACCTTGTGCATTTCAGGTAAAATAACAACCCAATGTTTATATAATTATTTACGACCTGTCCCCCAAATTAATGTAGTTGGTTCAGAGTTTGTTTTGATATTTCAACCTGCGTGTCTTGATCGCGTCTGGTGTGGTTGGACAAAATCAACATGCGTGCAATGGCGCACAAACGAGCAGTCTGGTCAGCATGTTGGTGTGTATGTGCAGCCATCCAGTTTCTTTAGTGATAGACTGTGTGTCTGTGTGTATCTTCAGTTACCTTAGTGATATAGACCGCGTCACCGCGGAGGGATATGTTCCTACTCAGCAGGATGTGCTTCGTGTCCGGGTCCCCACCACGGGAATCATAGAGTACCCGTTTGACCTGGAGAACTGCATCTTCAGGTACCGTCACGGTACTGCAGCGAGGGACTGCTCCTTCTCTGCCTCTGCTGCTTCCACCGACGTCCTCACTATGTCACTGTCCTGCAACACACTGACACACACACACCCAGGTCCCCACATAGCAACTCTCTGAGACTGGGCCCACTCAGGACAACCCAACTGTTATGTAATCGTTGCAGAACCCCAAACTAGAAAGGATGTGAAATGGCATCAAAATGGCTTGTTAGCTTGATGCAAAAATTGCTACAACTAAACTAAGGCCTCAAGGTGTTTTATTGTGACGGTAAAGACCTGAAACGGACGTTCTCAGAGTTGCTTTGGGGGGTGAGTGGGTCTGTGTATTGGGCTCGGGGTGGTGTTGGAAGCCTAATACGGACCAACACCACTGTTCTTCTAGACTTGGTACGGTCGCCCAAGCCTTCCACACTGGACTGATCCACCTTCTCTGGATTGGTAGGGGTGTGTGGCGGTAATGCTAACTGTCTACCGTGCTTTATATGACTGTGGTCTGTCTCTTTCTGTCTCTCTCTCTTTCTCCCTCGGTTTGTAGCTATCTAACTGATCTGGACCGTATCTCAGACAACAACTATCTGCCCACACAGCAAGATGTTCTGAGGGTGCGAATCCCCACCACCGGCATCATAGAGTACCCCTTCGACTTGTCAAGCATCATTTTCAGGTAGACAATGCTAGTGTGCTAACTTTAGCCTAGCAAATGCATCACAGTCAGGTGGAGTTGCTAACATTAGCCTAGCAAATGCATTATTTTCAGGTAGACAATGCTAACGTGCTAACATGAGCCCAGCAAAAGCATCAGTCAGGTGGTGCAATTAACATCCGCTTTCAAAAAGCATCCTATTCAAGTAGAAGAGGCTAAGGTGCTAACATTGGCCTAGCAAATGCATCATTCAGGAAGGGGATGCTAGCATCAGTGCCCTTGTGCAGTCATGTTAACCAGTGAATCATCCCATGACCCTGCTCCGTTACTTCTTAAAATGCATCCTCCTTTTCTCAAAGTAATCACTGCTTTGGCATGAGCGCATCGGTGAAAGTTAGGGTCCCACTTTAAGCTTTCACCAATCCAGTCATGTCATGAATTAGTGGTTACTTTAAATTAAGGAAGAATGCATTTATTTATCAGTATTTGGACAGGGCATACCGATGTGTGCGTTCTTTTCACATGTCATACGTTCTGGTTGTTCCATAACTATCATTGAACTCTTCGATCAGCAGTGGACAGAGCTGTGTTTTATTGTAGGCTTGATCTCCACCATTATGGCCCGATCTCTCTCTCTCGCTCTCTCTCTCTCACACACACCCACCCAACCTCCTCCACTCAGACACATCCTCGTGAGTCCAAAGTCCTACATTCTGGCGCCCGTCTTTTTAAAATGGGTCACCCTCTTTCTCCTCTCCTCCCCTCTGTTCATCCTGGCAGAGGAAAAGAGGTCGTCCTCTCTCTCTCTCCCAGTGAAGGATGTTATTTTGGGCCTGAGGTCCTGCAGGGCTCTGATTGGCTCTTGGTCTCTGTGGACTGCAGTATCCCATGCTACAACAGGAGGGCGTTTCATCACAAATGAAATCGCATACATTCACTATCTGTTTAATTCAAAGACAGGACTATGCAAATCTAGGCCTCGAAGACCACAGTACTGCTGGTTGCCTTTTCCCTGGATGTTAAATCATTGATTAATATCGCTGACTTAGAACAAGTCTCACCTGGTCTGAATCAGTTCCTGGTACATAATGTAACTTGATCAGACAGACTAACATTTTACATGACTTACCTTTGCTTCTACTTGAATCGTTTAACACAGAAGAACACTTAACAAAACCTAAAAGACAACCTAGGAGGACAGTGGCAAAGAGAAACGGAAGGAAGAAACCTTGACATGCACACACTCTCACACACACACACTTCAGTCAGAACTACTCGGAGGACACTCCTGTCGTTCACCCAGCAAAGGAATCCCGCCATCAGAGGTGCCTTCTGTATCCCTCCATCTTCTTCCCTTTTTTTATTCTCATCCCTTCCTCAGTCTTCATCTGCTCCTCTTTCTCTGTTCCTAGTCCTCTCTCTACCTCCTCTCCCATTCTCCTCTTTCTCTGTTCCTAGTCCTCTCTCTACCTCCTCTCCCGTTCTCCTCTTTCTCTGTTCCTAGTCCTCTCTCTACCTCCTCTCCCGTTCTCCTCTTTCTCTGTTCCTAGTCCTCTCTCTACCTCCTCTCCCGTTCTCCTCTTTTTGTCTCACCTCCACCAGGGTTGCACAATTGCGCTTGGCTCATGCTTCAGGGACACGGACACACACACACACACACACACACACACTAGGGAACGGTGGGAGAGCTGGTTTGCTTTTTTTGCCCTCCCATCTTGCCACTGGGTGGACTAGGTAGAATTCTCCTCCATCCACTGATCCAGGATCTGATATACCTTCATCCCCCTTATGGTTAATGTTTTGAATTGGGGTAAGGTTATCTGATCCTAGATCAGAGGTTAGGGGCAACTTGAGAATGGTGATGGGCACCGCTCACTCTTTACTGATGATCCATTCACTAGGTAACACTTTATGCATAGATAAGGTTATAAACTGCCTATAACATAGGCCTACATAAACTAAATGATGTAATGATAATAAGCAGTTTAAAGTCAGATCTTCAAGAAGTAAAGTGTTACCTACATTTGTTTCCACACTGTGTTACATACAGTATCAGTCAAAAGTTTGGACACAATCATGTAGTAACCAACAAAGTGTTAAACATATATTTGAGATTATTCTAAGTAGCCACACTTTGCCTTGATGACAGCTTTGCAAACTCTTGGCATTCTCTCAACCAGCTTCATGAGGAATGCTTTTCCAGACCTCTTGGATTTCCCACATATGCTGAGCACTTGTTGGCTGATTTTCCTTCACTCTGCGGTCCAACTCATCCCTCGAGTGATTGTGGAGGCCAGGTCATCTGATGCAGCACTCCATCACTATCCTTGGTCAAATAGCCATTAGACAGCCTGGAGGTGTGTGTTGGGTAATCTCCTGTTGAAAAACAAATGATAGGCCCACTAAGCACAAACAGATGGGATGGTGTATCGCTGCAGAATGGTGTGGTAGCCATGCTGGTTAAATGTGCCTTGAATTTTAAATAAATCACCAGCAAAGTAACCCCACACCATCTTGCTTTCCTGTGGCGGTCCTCATGAGAGCCAGTTTCATCATAGCGCTTGATGGTTTTTGCGACTGCACTTAAAGAAACTTTCAAAGTTCTTGAAATCTTCTGCATTGACTGACCTTCATGTCTTAAAGTAATTATGGACTGTTGTTTCTCTTTGCTTATTGTAGTCGTTCTTGTCATAATGTGGACTTGGTCTTTTACCAAATAGGGCTATCTTCTATATACCACCCCTACCATGTCACAACACAACTGATTGTCTCAAACGCATTAAGAAGGAAAGAAATTCCACACGTTAACTTTAAACAAGGCACACCCGTTATATGAAATGCATTCCAGGTGACTACCTTATGAAGCTGGTTGAGAGAACGACCAAAGAGTGTGCAAAGCTGTCATCAAGGCAAAGGGTGGCTACTTTGAAGAATCTCCAATAGAAAATATATTTTGATTTGTTTAACATTTTTTGGGGTTACTACATGATTCCAGATGTGTTATTTCATAGTTTTGATGTCTTCTATTATTCCACAATGTAGAAAATAGTAAAAATAAAGAAAAACCCTGGAATAAGTAGGTGTGTTCAAACTTGACTGGTACTGTATTTCAGTTTATGATCTGTGTGTGTTTTCCACCGTAGGCTCTCCTTCTAACTGTGACCTCTCAGGGCCGTAGATGAGACAGAATTCAGCGAACAAACTATCCTCCATGTTGCCACCAAACGTTCTCGTTTAGATTCTCAGTGGAATGGGATTGTCTTGGAACGTTAGGTGCCAAAATGGCGGCCATTAGGATTCTACATCTCAAGTTTGCCACCACCCTTTTGTATATGTGTGTGGTTTTGGGCTCAGTCTTCATGTAGCTGTTGAATCCATCCATACACTACTGTATGTAGAGTTAAATCACAGACATAGAAAATCAATGAGGACCAACCCTTTTGCATGGATGGATTCAGGAAGCCATTTTAGAGTTTTTCTTATTAGTTGTTCTTTTAGTTGTTCCACAAACACAACAACACTGTTTAACGTCTCTTCTCTCTTGTCCTCTGTGTCCTGGCACCTCTCCTCGCTCCGTCCATGCTCCAGGATGGTGGATGTAGGGGGTCAAAGGTCAGAGAGGAGGAAGTGGATCCACTGTTTTGAGAATGTCACTTCCATCATGTTCCTGGTGGCCCTCAGCGAGTACGACCAAGTCCTGGTGGAGTCTGACAACGAGGTGTGTACACACACACACTAGGGAAAGGTGGGAGAGATGGCTCGCCTTTTTGCCCTCCCGGTTTCCAATAGTGAAACATTGGTGG
Source organism: Oncorhynchus mykiss (assembly GCF_013265735.2). Classification (NCBI taxonomy): domain Eukaryota; kingdom Metazoa; phylum Chordata; class Actinopteri; order Salmoniformes; family Salmonidae; genus Oncorhynchus; species Oncorhynchus mykiss. The sequence goes on from NC_048582.1 coordinate 18,836,439, forward strand.
ACTAGGTAGAATTTGACTCTATCCAGTGATCCAGGATCTGATATGCCTTAATGGTTCATTTTTGGAGTTGGGGTTAGGTAATCTGATCCTAGATCTGTGGTTATCATGTCAAAGATACCACACACTCGCCGCACACATCACAGCACACACACACATCAAACTCCCTTACTAACTGTCCTCTGTTCCTCTGTCAGAACCGTATGGAGGAGAGTAAGGCGTTGTTTAGGACCATCATCACCTACCCCTGGTTCCAGAACTCCTCAGTCATCCTGTTCCTCAACAAGAAGGATCTGCTGGAGGAGAAGATCTCATACTCCCACCTGGTCGATTACTTCCCTGAGTTTGATGGTGTGTGTGTGTCTGTCTACAGTTACCTTCGTGATATACCGTGTGTCTGATGGTTTCTGACTACCGTGATGCGGGATTGACTGTGTGTGTGTGTGTGCTCGTGTCTGTGCCGCCCCAGGTCCCCAGCGAGATGCCCAGGCAGGCCGGGAGTTTATCCTGAAGATGTTTGTGGACCTGAACCCGGATAGCGACAAGATCATCTACTCACACTTCACCTGCGCCACGGACACCGAGAACATCCGCTTCGTCTTCGCTGCCGTCAAAGACACCATCCTGCAGCTCAACCTCAAAGAATACAACCTGGTCTGAGAGACTCTTGCACACACACGCACACACTCTTCCCAGTTGCACAGCTTAGCCTACACACACACACACACACACACACACACGGACACCTATGAAGCTTACACACACCTACATGTCTAGTTGATCTTTCCCCTCCTGCTTTTCACTCCAGCGATTTTAAGACCCCTCTCTTCCAATATCTCTCCTCCCATTCGCTCTCTCATTCCTTCCCTCTTTCTACCCTTTTGCCATAAGCCTGTCCTCTCCCTCGTTCTCAGCAGCTTGTCAGTCTCCTCTTCTCCACACCACACATACACACACGCCATGCAGTATACAGTGACTACGGGAGGGGACAGTGTGTGTGTGTGTGTGTGTGTGTGTGTGTGTCTGCGTGTTTGTGTGTGAGAAGGTGAGAAGGTGAGGAAGAGGACCAGTGTGGTCAGTGAACTGTGGGTCTTTATCCCTTGAACCATCAGTCAACTGGCCTGAGATCACATCCTCTGATTTGGTGGAAGGAGTGACCCAAACGCAAGGCAAAAAAACACCTGAGAGGGTGATGTTTTACACTCTATAAGGGAGGGGATAAAGACTGGGAGTGGGGTGGAGACGATGAGGTAACAAAGGAAGCCACTAGGACCCGAGCAGGAAGTGATGTCACACACAAATGAGGAGTCAGACCAAGGATTCTGTTTGCACCTCGCATCGATGAATGTATACTCCCGAGTGATCGTTGCAAACGCAAAAAAATATATATAATTAAATATGTTATAAAGTAATTACATATGTAGACAAAATACACTAAGACTGAAAGCACCAGAAGGAGTGGAAAAAGCTAATTGATTAAATATGTGTATCGCTGAGCTTTTTTACAAATAGTTTTTAATAATAGTAACTTGTTGCTACGTCAACTTCTATCTGACGACTAAGAAGTGGTTTGAAAAGTTTTAGAAGCGGTTAACAAAACAAAATCTCGTATTTAAAAAATTTGCAAAATTGCCAAAATATCACAAAAACAAGATGGTAACCAGAAACTGACTCTAATTTTATCCTTTACAGACGACTGTGGTTGTTCATGTTTAGGTTTGATCACATCGCTTCCCTCCTTCACTGGTATACTGACTGATACACCGGAACCTTCCGTTTGACATCCGCAGTACCATGTTCTGTTTGATACACGCTACATTAAGATTACCGAACATCCAAAACTCGCTACTATGTTCTGATTGGACAGTCGCTGAGGGGGAGGGAGTCATGAATGGATGATGTCATCAGCATACGGTACATCAGTCTGAAAGAATGACATCACGTGTTAAGTTGCCCGGCGACCCAAATAGATGTGCTCTGGAGATTCTGGGCAATCCATCCCCACAAATGACACGGTGGCATCCATTATCCCAGACACACAGGAAGCTTTACGTTGTTTACTTTTTTTTACTGTATAGACACTTTTGTTTGTTGATGAGCGGTGGTTGTTGATTGGTGGGAGCGGGGGACGTATGATCCTGCCTCCCAAATGGACAGCGCACTCTGAAGTCTACAAAAAGTTATTGTTTGTGTATATTTCTGTTTGTAAATACATGTACACAGAAATGCTCCTGTACAAAAACACTCTGTGGTACAAAAAATCTTTGGCAAAAAAAAAACACAAAAAAAAGAAAATCCACTTTTTTCGATAGTGTACTGTTTTTGTTTTCCTATGAATTTGCTAGTATTTATACTGTGATTCTGGATTTCTTTGATGATTGATAATCAGTTGATTATAAGAGGACTACACACACAGAGGGCTGCAGTGAGAGGAAAGGAACAGTCTCAGAACAGAGGTTCTAAACCATCAGGAGCCTTCTAGTCTAGAACCTTTAGAACATTCTAGATCCTCGGCTCTCCTCTGCAGCTTCTCCCTACTAACACTAGAGCAGATTAGTTATTCACAATATGTTGACTAAAGACATGATATTAAAAGAGTAACTAAATAAAGATTTTTTTTTTTTTTTTTTTTATTTAATAATTTATGGAACCAGGTTTGAAGGTGTTGATAATTTGACTGCTTTTGTTTCTATCATGTTGAAATGCGGTCGGGGCTAGACTTGAGTCTAATCTGCTGTAACAAAACAAACGTCTACTATAGTATGTACTAAATCTCTGCTTTCTTTTTTTCTCTTAAGACAATTCCAGATGTACTTTGCCATTCTATCTATATCCATGTTAAATTCTTTGGTTTTCTTCTCACATTAAGTCACTTTGTTTCGTTTCATTGATGAAAACTTGTATTTCTCCTCTTGGGTTTCTAATAGGCACAGCTCTGTAACTGCATACATAGGAAATGTACCATATGAACGTAGGTGAATTTTTATAACCAGTGATTGGAGACCAGTACGGTCTATGCTTGCTCTGTCGTTGTAATTTAAACACAGTTTGCGTTGTCGTTGGTTTGAGTTGTTTTAGTTCAAGTTCCGAGGCTTGCTTTGATAGAACCAGTGACGTTGCAGATCTACTTTTTAACCTCTTTCTACAGGCAACTTTTCTTCATTATTCTCATTAAGGGCTATCGCCATGCATCAGACAGGCAGGCAGATGGGGGAGACGGGGCTCAATTCGGTTTTCAATTCATGAAGTGAGTGGAAATTCGATGAGTGAATTCACAAATCCTAGAAAGCGATGGGCAGTAGAGGACATGGGTACACTGTTGCATTCTGTCCTCAAGGGCTGCAGTTTTGCTGTGGTTTTTTTCTGTTGCCTTCTAACCAAAAATGGATTTCTACCTGTGAAATCAGGTGTTTGCAATCGCTAGCCGATTGGTAACATTCATTGATCAAGCAAATGCCGGGGAGAAATGAAAACCAGCAGGAATGTGGACTTCGAAGCACTGGGTTGTGCAGCCCTGGTTTTAGGTTCACAGTCAACGAAGCCATTCACTCATGAGTGTTTGTGGGGATCATTTTGTTTCAACAAGGACTGTGTGTGAATACAGCTGTGGTAGGATACATGACCAACACTATCATTAGAAGGTAAATTTTTGTACTTTTTATTTCTCTGGATCAACAGTGGATCAGACAAGCTTCCAGCTCCGAATGAGGGAATCTCTCAAGCCCCAAGTTCCCTACTTCACTGTTTGATGTGTTATCATCAGGGGTGTGATCCTGGATCAGCTTACCCTCCCTCAATGCTAACCTTAAAGACCCAGTGCAGTCAATTGTGATTTTCCTGTATTTTGTATAGATTTCCACACTGACGTTGGAATAATCTTGTGAAATTGGTGATAATGCTATTTTAGTGTAAGAGCTGTTTGAAAAGACCGCCTGAAATTTCTGCCTGTTTTGGTGGGATGAGGTTTTGATTTGTCTGTTCGATATCACCATGCGGTAAATTAGTTAATAAACCAATCAAGTTTCAAACCTCTCTGCCAATAACAGCTAGTTTTCAGTTTTCCCCATGCCACTCACACCACTTCGACAGTCCTAGCAAAATTCATGCTTGATAAATTACTCTTGCTAAAAAGCTATTTTTGTTCGTTTTCACTCAAAATGCTTCAAAAATAATAAAAGTAAGGTACTTAATTGTTACCCAGAAATTACTTGATTTTGAGGTAAAAAAACAATAATTTAAAAACGTCTGCATTGGGCCTTTATCCATTAGGGGGGATGCAAAAGTGACCTTAGATCAGTGTTAAGGGGAACTTTCCTTCTATTGTTCTACTGTTAGTTTTACCATCTGGGGGTGTGCTTTGTGCTTGTTGAGGAGATTTTACACATTGTCAATAGACACTCCTACAGTAGAGGCAGGGTGGTAAACCAGGTGTTAAAATGCTATTCCAAGTTAAAGCATAGCTGCACAACACATAGCTCTAGCACACCTGTGCAGGATTTTGTTCCATACCAGCACTAACACCCCAGTCAACTGATTGAGAACTAATCGTGGTTTTGGATTTAGACCGCAACTAGTTGAACCAAGTGTGTTAGTGTTGTACTGGAACTAAAGCCTGCACACTGCAGCCAGTATTAGAGGATGTTATCCAAGTATGACATGCAGTATTTAATTCAGTGTTGACCTGCCCACAAACAATGTGTTGAATACAACTCGCATAGCAAACAGACAAGCACTTGGGCTCCTGTACTGCCTCCACAATGAAGGGTGAAAACAGCCCTAACTACAATCATCTAACTTGGTGATTAATCAGTTATATTTATAGGAAACACTACTAATCTCTTGTTTACCACTTTCTGTGGGTTAATTGGTTGGCACTCCTGAAGTGTCTGCACATTAGGGCCCATAGTTTTTCCTAGGCTTTAACTAGGACCCAGAGTTTTACCTGGTCAGATTAACATGGACATGGTGCATATTGAGAATTTAGCTTGACTTATTTCCTTTCAATCTTTTTTGTAAGATTAAAAAAACATTACCGGAACACTATTGTATTTTGGACCACTTGATTTATTTTTTAATCTAAGGAAACCTGAGGGTTAAATGTTTTAGTTGGTGTATAAAAGATACAATGCTGTTTTTGTTTCTTTATTTTGTATGTAACCCAAATGTAAATTATGTATTATATTGTGTGCCAACCCAACTCTCTCTAGAGCCAGGCTCTCTCTCTCTCTCTTAAGTGCCAACGCTGACATCATCATCAGGGAACAGCCATCTTGGATGGTCCCATTTTTAAGAACACCAGAGACCTAAACACGTGGCGACTACGCCACCCCTAACAAAAACTATAAGTACACATTTTTTGTGTAATTATATAATTGCATGTATTGTTTAGTGTTGGGAGGAAGTGAGGCCTCGGAAAAATGTATTGGCTGATGCAGAGATCTTGATGAAAGGGTGAAATCGGTTATTGATTGATCGGTTGGTTATGTATTATTGATTTGCAATACTCTCGCCATATTTCTTTTTTTGTTGTGTGTTTTCATGCATTTGTTTCAACCACTGTTGCCTGATCCTCATTCAAACATGAACATGATTTATTACGATCATCGCCGCCTTCTAAGAGAGAACATAATGACAAGGTATCTGTTTTAAATTTAAATAAATTTGTTCGTATACTTGCTGATGGTGTGTGTGTGGTTCATGACTAGTCTGGCATATTCCATGTCTAGAAACAACCCAAGCACTTCTCCTCTAGCCACTATGCACTTCTGTAGTTCTCAGAGGATTTGATAAGTAGGCCTTCAAGTGCCTATGGTTCTGAACAATAGGGGTTGTTTCTGGACCTGGCCCTTGTTCCATCAAAGAGTGTCTATACAATATGGCTCTTGGGTCTATACAGAGGTTTTCCGTCCTCTCTTGGTGTTTTTGAAATGCTGTCATCTCTCAGAATTGTCAGTTGTCATTCTGTGACTTCTGATAGTGAAATAGATGGAGTGTCACAGAATAGAAATAATCAGTGATGGACATATTTCATCTACATTATGAGGATCATGATACCGAAGTTATGGTAATGGGGTTATTATACATTAAATGAGCAGGCTATTGAGTGAGTGTTAGGCTATGGGTGTTAGGGAACCACCACATCACACTTGCGTGCATCATCGGAGGACAGTTCTACACACCTTCCACCGGGGGCACACGGCAGCAGCAATACTTCCGCAAACTGTAATTTTATACATTTGACATCTAAAATGGGCCTTCGGAGCGCCACCTCATTCTCTCATCACATGCAACGCCCGCTCATCGATGACTCGTACATTTTGTAGCGCAAGGGGTGGTTTCAGCTAGTAGTGAAGGCTTGTGTGTGGACATTAGCTAGCTAGCCAGCTATCGGTAGCTAGCTAACATATTGTGGAATTGAAGACGCTTTTCAAGAACAGATTTTCGACACGATTGCCCCACTTGACAGTAGCTAGAATATCTACGAGGAATTGGACAATATACAAATCTGCTACCTATATTTACGTTGGTTCGCATGTCTCTGCTCAGATTTGCTAGCTAGTTAGTTAGCTAACAAGAAAGGATATTGCTGCGACTTTGTCAACATCTACCTAGCCCAGATTTATTTTAAGATTCTTCGTAATCGGTGCCATATTTAATTTTTCACGTCTTGATGTTCAGCCTTTGTTGGTGCAATTTGTTAATTTTTAGCCAGGAACCAAATCAAAACCAACGCTAGCTAGCCAACAGCGTTGGATAAAAAACAATCACGGCGCGAGACCGGGTAACTGGTGTCCTAGATAACGTTAAGATAAATACATAGCCAGCTAACATTAACGTAGCTGTCTAAAAAACAAGAAAGGGAAGACGTTATAGTTGTCCAAAAACGGGGTCTAGATATTTTTATCCTGGTTGCTGAGGAACACCGATAAATCCATTGACATGATGTTTCCACAATCAAGACACTCGGTAAGTAGCTAACGTTAGCATTACTAGCTAGATGATAGCTAAATTCGAGCTATTCTAGCTAGCCACATAAGCAATTAAGCTTTATCCATGTAAGAATAAAGGGGAATATATACGATGGCCGTGGTATGTTTTCATTTGTGTTGTTGATGATGGATTCAATCGCTTGTCTGTCACGCGCCCCCGGCATTTGTTTACATTCCAGGCTAGCTCCCACTAAGCTAGCTAACGTTAGCTAACCAATATTACTAACTACAGCGGTTTTCATTAAGCTTTGTGAATGGATTTTTACATTTTAGCCAGTCTATATTACTATACTAACCGTTTTCCACTCATTAGTAATGTGACATATTTGAACAGGGATATCTCAGCTAGCTAGGTAAAGTGACATGTGCTAATAAAACGTAGCCTAGCCAACGTTGCTAGCTAGATAACTTTTTTATTGTCAGTCTTTTAGTCAAACCTAACACCTTAAGGGCATGCGGAATTCAGTCAGTTAATTCATACAATAATAATTAAAAGGTACCCTTGATTGAGGATTCAATGGATGTCTTTAATTTGGATCCTTGATTACATTTTAGTCTCAAGGACTTCCAGCCACTATGCCATTTGGGATCACTACAGAAGTGGATGTAATATACAATAAAATACGCCATTTAGCAGACTATTTTATTCAAAGCGACTTAGTCGTGCCCACATTTTATGTATGTGTGGCCCAGGGAATCGAGCCCACAACCCTGGCGATGCAAGTGCCATGCTCTACCAACTGAAATATACGGGATGTTGTGGCTATATAATTTAGGCCTAAAGGTTTTCAAATTAATACTGGTGTGCTAATGATGATGATAGTGGGTGGGAAATAAGAATGTACACAGTTTATGGTTGAGCCTATTTCTGTGCTTCTTCTTTCTCTTTTAGTGTCCTACTACCCCTTAGGCCGGGATTGTAGTTCACACTATCAGGGTTTGTCCCTGCATAAACCTGTCCTCTCTCAATTCTAGTAGTGACCAGCCCCTCCTGGAGCGTGTGTATGCTCTACTGGGTGCGCAGGCTTTTGCTCCAGCCCTACTAATCACCTCATCAGGAGGACCTTTGATTAGCTAAACCAAGTGTGTTTGTGTAGGGGCTGGAGCAGAAGCATTCACAGCCAGTAAGTCTCCAGGATGGTAGTTGTAGAGCCCTGGTGTAATTTGGGTGGTGGCCTCCTTCCACCAGTCTGAAGTAGTAAGGCCTTGATGAGAAGCTTAACACTGGATTATGGCTCTGACTCAGCCTGGGGTCATTCTTGTTAGTTGGCCACCTCTGGAAACTCATCTAACACTGACCATACTCACAGACTCACACATCCTCTCAGCCTGCGCTAATATTACCCCCCCCCCCCCCCCCCCCCCACCCACCCCAGCCCCCGGTAAAAGCCTAGAAAAAAACCCTGCTGTAAGGTTAATCTCAGAGGTCAATCCCTCTGTTACTAAACAAACAATAACACCCCCATCTGTCTCACACACAGTCACAAACCGTGCCTGTTCCCTTTCTATCACACACCCAGGTGTACGCCCCTTCTGATAAACATACAGTCCCACATACAGGGGGAGTGAAGAAATGCACACGTCAGTGAGAGGGGTAGGGGATGGAAACGCAGCTCTCACTGATTGTTGATATCTTGTTGATTGTCTAACTGTTTGTTGTTGTCTTGGGGATTCTGACTGTTGTATGTTTGTTATTGTTGTCCCCCAGGCTTCCTCCCAGTCCTCCCAGCCTCTCAAGTTCACCACCTCTGACTCCTGCGACCGCATCAAGGACGAGTTTCAGTTCCTACAAGCACAATACCATAGGTAACACTGAAACACACACATGCTCAGTCACACACTGAAAGTACCCACCTACACACACCTACAAACACTCATGTCACACACACTGCATGCACTCAGATTCCAACATGCACTCACTCATATATATAGACATGTTCCTTACCAAATGTTGTCATATATCCAATCAGCTTGAAGATGGAGTGTGACAAGCTAGCTAGTGAGAAGTCAGAGATGCAGCGTCATTACATCATGGTGAGTGACATCATCACCTCTTCTTTTACTTTTAGCCAACCTAGGATACACGTTGGCCATTACTACAATTCTCTCAGATATACAGTACCAGTCAAAGGTTTGGACACCTACTCATTCCAGAGTTTTTATTTTATTTTTACTATTTTCTACATTGTAGAATAATAATAGTGAAGACATCAAAACTATGAAATAACCCACATGGAATCATGTAGTAACCAAAAACGGGTTAAACAAATCAAAATATATTTGAGATTCTTCAAAGTAGCCACCCTTTGCCTTGATGACAGCTTTGCACACTCTTGGTAGTCACCTGGAATGCATTTCAATTAACAGGTGTGCCTTGTTAAATGTTAATTTTTATGGAATTTCTTTCCTTAATGCGTTTGAGCCAATCAGAGAAAAAAGAGAAACGACAGTCCATCATTACTTTAAGACATGTAGGTCAGTCAATCTGGAAAATTTCAAGAACTTTGACAGTTTATTCGGGTGCAGTCACAAAAACCATCAAGCACTGTGATGAAACTGGCCACAGGAAAAGAATACCCAGAGTTACCTCTGCCTGCGGAGGATTACAGAGTTCAAGTACAGACACATCTCCACATCAACTGTTCAGAGGAAACTGTGAATCAGCCCTTCATGGTCGAATTGCTGCAAAGAAACCACTACTAAAGGACACCAATAAGAAGAGACTTGCTTGGGCCAAGAAACACAAGCAATGAACATTAGACCGGTGGAAATCTGTCCTTTGGTCTGATGAGTCCCATTTGGGGATTTTTGGTTCCAACCACCGTGTCTTTGTGAGACGCAGAGTAGGTGAACGGTGAACGGATGATCTCCGCATGTGTGGTTCCCAGCATGAAGCACGGAGGAGGTGGTGTGGGGGTGCTTCTCTGGTGACATTGTCTGTGATTTGTTTAGAATTTAAGGCACACTTAACCAGCATGTCTACCACAGCATTCTGCAGCGATACGCCATCCCATCTGGTTTGAACTTAGTAGGACTATATTTTGTTTTTCAACAGGATAATGACCCAACACACCTCCAGGCTGTGTAAGGGCTATTTGAACAAGAAGGAGAGCTGCATCAGATGACCTGGCTTCCACAATCACCCGACCTCAACCCAATTGAGATGTTTTGGGATGAGTTGGACCATCCAACAGGTGTTCAGCATATGTGGAAACTATTGGAAAAGCATTCCTCATGAAGCTGGTTGAGAAAAGGGTGGCTACTTTGAAGAATCTTGAATATATTTTTATTTGTTTAACCCGTTTTTTGGTTACTACATGATAACCCAGTGGGTTATTTCATAGTTTTGATGTCTTCACTATTCTACAGTGTAGAGAATCGTAAAAATAAAGAACCCATTGAATGAGTAGGTGTGTCCAAATTTTTGATTGGTACTGTACACAAGTATATTGAGGGCTAGGGATTGATTTGGAATTCTGCAGTATGTTAGTGTTAAGTCACAAACTCCCAAATCTTCTTTTTGCAGTACTACGAGATGTCTTATGGACTGAACATTGAAATGCACAAACAGGTAACTTATTTTCTCTCTCACTCTCTCTCCCCCCTCTCTCTTCCCCCTTCTCTCTCTCTGGTACTGTGTTGTATGGTAAAGCCAGTGTTGTATTCTGACCATAGAGATCTTTAGAGGTCTTTCCCATTATGGCGTCTGTGAGAGCATTGGCACCATTGAGGCCATCTCCATTTTGAAGTAGTACATTTTCTTATTCTACTACTTCTGAGTTGGTAAACAAACTGAAAGGGTGCACACAGCCACCAAGACTGTGTTGTTTGAAACGGTATAAAGCCAAGGTTGGCGATTTACTGCCACCTGCAGTTATGGAATGTTTGCTCAAGAGTATCATTCATTGGCTGATCCCTCCTGATGACCTGGATGGAATTATGTGGAATCATTCCTTAACCCATAGGAAGTACCACTCAGTTAACTACTTCAAAATGGTGAGTGTCTTCAATGGCGCTGCCCATGCTAAAACGGGCTTTGGGCACTAGAAACCTCTATCTCTATGATTCTGACTGTCGGTCTGTCTCTTCTCCCCAGGCTGAGATCGTGAAGAGACTAAACGGGATCTGTGCTCAGGTTCTCCCCTACCTATCTCAAGAGGTATTACACTCTCCTCTCTACACATACTTTTCCTTAGGATAACATAATCCCATATCAACGTGCTGTACAATGTCAATTTATTTAATTCTGTACAATAGCTAAATGTGTTTGGATGTGTGTGTTGCAGCATCAGCAGCAGGTCCTAGGGGCCATAGAGAGAGCCAAGCAGGTCACTCCTCCTGAGATGAACTCTATCATACGGGTAGGCTGGTGTGTGTGTGTGTTAACCGTGCATATGTGACTTGTGAATGAATATGTGTGTGTATATAACCATGTGTATCTGTCTGTGCGTTTAGCAGCAGCTCCAGGTGCACCAGTTGTCTCAGCTTCAGGGCTTGGGCCTCCCCACGATGGCCCCTCTCCCCATGGGTCTGTCTGCTCCCAGCCTCCCCCCAACCTCCAGCGCCGGACTGATGTCCCTGTCCTCCATCCTGGCCTCTCACTCCCACTCACAGGCAGCACATGCACAGGTAACACACACACACACCTACCATGGGCAACACACACCTCCAGGGCTCTACAGTGTGACCATTTCACTCGCATATGTGACAAAAAAATAAATATGCGCTAAACGGTCAAAGTGATGCATCCAAGTGGGGACTTGTACCCCCAGAACCAATACTGCCGTGGTTGTAGTGTTTCTGCTATTTTATGGTTGGTAATCACACGAAGAACTACCAATACCATAATGCAACACGCAGCTCAATGAGCCAATCGTAGCCTAATGTTGTCCGAGGCGGGAACTACCTCAGTAGGCTGGAAACGCAAGCCTTTGAATAGCTAGCTACCTTGAGAGGATCTGCATTCACTTCTGTCAGGAGAAGGATGAAGAGGATCACATTTTATTTTAAAGGTGTACCATGAGGAAATCGCTCCGCTTGGTTGCAAAAATGTTAACCGTTCGCCTCATTTCAGTTTGTGACAAAACACGCAAGTAGTGTACAGAATCATTGTACAATCTAATATATATTCTGTGAAATATATTTTCCAAAACCAAACATTATATTTTCACTGTTTTGAAGCTGGTGTACAAAACTGAACATGAAAGACGCAAAAAAGAAACTTAAGAATGGGAATCATAGAAATAGTGGACATAGAATGGATCTACCGCTTCTTCGAGTTGCTTTCAATGAGAATGTCAGGTCTATAACTCCACATTTCTATGTGAATTTGGTCAGGTCACCCAAAAAGTTACATATTGCAGCTTTAAGTGACAAGATCAACAACAGGAGCCCAATGTGTCTGCCAGTGATACTGTAGTGGCTGAACCCATGGTTGTCGAGCCACCAGCAACACAAGAAGACGAAGCTTTCGCTTGCACAAATAGTGATGTTAGCGCCGACGTTGCTCTGCTAGCCAGTGTCACTGCCAGCGGGAAGCATACAAGTACATCGAACAGTGAGGAAAAAGCTTGGAGAGTTTGGAGGTGAATGAAAACTTATGTTTTGCAAGTATTGTAAGGCCGAACCAATACTTGCAAGGCAGCATTCTAGCTTTGTGGTGGGGAAACCTCACTTAAAGGGAAATGTAAAAGAACTTCAAATTCATCACCTCCAGCTCCCTCCCGACACCACCATATGTGAAAATAATGCTTTTTTGAATGTTTGTAGTCAAAATGACAGAGGAAGATTAGTGTTTCCAATGACATCAACCAATTCTTAGACAATTTAGTATGGAATGCCTACTTATAATTGGAACCAATTAGGAGTAGACATTCCATACTAAATTGTCTAAGAATTGGTTGATGTCATTAGAAAGACTTATCTTTCTTTTGTAGTCTTTTTGACTGCAAAACATAGTGTTATTTTCACATATGTTGATGTAGTGCCTGAGATGGTGAAACGGAGAGACACTGTTAAACACAGTGTCAAAAAGCACATCTCATCGAGACCAACAAACAACACTTTAGTCGGCTGTGAATAGGCAGGTAACGCGCACGCACCCCCTAGCAGGTAACGCGCAGGTAACACACGCACGCACCACCCTAGCAGGTAACACACACGTGCACCCCCCTAGCAGGTAACACACACGCGCACCCCCCTAGCAGGTAACACACACGCGCACCCCCCTAGCAGGTAACACACACGCGCACCCCCCTAGCAGGTAACACACACGCGCACCCCCCTAGCAGGTAACACACACACGCCCCTAGCAGGTAACACACACGCGCACCCCCCTAGCAGGTAACACACACACGCCCCTAGCAGGTAACACACACACGCCCCTACAGGTAACCCACACATGACAGTTCACGGCTCTCTTCCACTCCTTGTGTTTTGTTCTCTGGTCTCCTCCCCACCAGGCTCAGGCCCAGCTGGCTAAAGAAGACAAGGCCAGAGACGCAGCAGAGAGAGAACAGAGGGAAGAGGACGGAGACAAGTCCGACTGATGGTGGAGCGTGGATGGGAAGGAGTGGAGAGCGGGGCGAGGGTGAGACAAGTTGGACTGATGGACAACCAGGAGTGGATCTACTGTGGGGGGGGGGGGGGGGGGGGGGGGGGGTGAGTTGAGTGTTCATACAGTAGGTGTCACCCTGTGGTTCAGGTCTTCGGAGTTACTCTCTGGGCCTCCACTCCATCGCTTCCTTATCCTTCTTTTTCATCTTCTATTATCATCAAATCAGTTCGTCACCAAGCCTGTTGGACAGGTCTCCTCTGTCTGACTCCTTCCTCTTTTCCTTTCCTCTCCTCTGTTCACTATTGCTGCTGACAACCCATTGCCAACAGATACTACCCTGACCTCTAACCCAGAGATGTGGACTCGAGTCACGTGACTTGGACATTTTATGACTTGACATTTTATCAAGCGCCCCACTCTCCACTGTCCTGCGGTATTTATTTAGCAAACGTGATAACACGTCACTCCCAACAAACAAAAGCAAGAACTCTTAACCCGAAATGTTACAGCAGCCTACACCTAAACTGTATGGGAGGAAAACGAGATGACTTCTCAGTCTGATCAACTAGGCTACTGATAACAACCAGGTGGTAATGTTATGTAGCCTATTTTATAGACCATTTATTTGTGTTAGGAGAAAATGTAACTGTGATCAAATTTGGTTTAAGCTAAATTCAAACTTGGACTGGCTAGGCTGCCTTGACCTTTTCAATCTAAAACTATTAACTGAAATTAATCAAACACTACTGATTTTCATGGACTGTGTGAGGTACTTTTGAATTAAAGTTGCAGAGGCCTACACGATGCAAACCTGCATAAAGCAAGCCCTGTGAGTTGTATTGTCCAATTGCAATTGTTGTGTCTGTAGAGGAAACCCCTGTTAGTCTAGTTTTTAAATATAATTCATGTGAACAAGTACAGGGTTGCTGCAGTTTGACAGGGGTTTTCATCCCTAGGGCCAGGAGTAAAAAAAATAAAAATAATCTTGGGTCCCACTCACATCATTGTCCATATAAAAACCATTTTACAACTGATTAATGACTGTCATACCCTATAAAGTCTTTATACCTGGTTAGGTTACCAGATTAGGGAAAGGTCCAAGCCCCAGGTGAAACTAACCACTCTGGGACCTGTGGTGCCACCTCTGCATCTGGATCAGTCCCAAAAAATCGTTGCGTTCAGTTTTTAAAACACGTTGGTCCTAAATCATTGCAGTTGCATTGAAATTGGCATAAAACACTTAACCGTTGACTTGAGGACTCTAAACCCAAAATTAGGAACTTGTGACTTGACTTGACCTGAGCTGTGGGACTTGACTTGAGACTTGCCCGTTATTTCTTGGGACTTGATTCAAAGCTTAAAACTTAAAACTTGCAAATTTGTGACTTGGTCCCATCTTAGCTCTAACCCTTTAACCCCTGACCTCTGTTCCTTTTCTCCTAGTAGAAGTTGCCCTTAAGCTCAGATTTAAACGATCAAAACATTACTGACCTTTGATCAGTGTCTACGGATGACTTCCTCCTGTAGGTCTCTGCTGATTTACTGCTAACTCTGCTCACTGATCTCACAGACAGTGTTCTGAAAGGACCACTGGAATAAGACAGTCGAGTGTAAAAGTCATAGGAGCTAGAGCGAGTGTGTGTGTGTGTGTGTGTGCAAACTTACGTTTTATTGTTATGAACCACCTTTTGTATTCTCCCTCCCGCCCCTGTCTGTCCACTCTCTTAACTGACCAAGTCTATGGTCCAGTCCCAAATCAACCCCTAGCCCCTAAGCACTTCCCCCTAGACAGAGGAAGTGTCCGAAGGGTAAGGGTTGATCCTGGACGAGGCCTAAATCTAACGGGACCTAAACTTCACATCAATCATGTGCTCATTCAGATCAGATCCTATTGGTAGAAGGGGAGAGGAATAAATTTGCATATGTCGTTCTGTTGGTTAGCATAGCACTTGGAGCTAGAATGTGTGGTTAGCGAGCATGGTGCCAAACCGTTGAACACAGCTGTAGCGCACTAACCTATTACCTACCCTCAGACGCATAACTGTCTTTCTAATTCAAGGCGATAAGTTTTAGTTCTTCTCCAGGACAGTAGGTGGCAGCAATGCCACACCAAAGCCAAACCAGACCCAGGGCTGTATTCAATCAAACCCCAGTATTTACACAGACTTTATTCCCCCCAATAGGTTAATTAAAATCACAGGACCCTAAATACCTACTACTACTGCCAGGTAGACTCTCCTCACAGGTAGATGCTTCAAGTTTTCCGAATAAGAAGTGTGTTTTCGGGCAGTAGTTTGTAAACCAAGACACTGTAAACTTTGCTATTGCAGGTTTGATTGAATTTAGAGCAAAACCCGGACATGAATGGTTTGTGTGTTTCTGTTGTGAAGGGCCCATTTATATATCAATATACATATATACTTTTTTAAGCATTTTTGTATGTTTCAAAGCTGCTTTTGGTGTGTATGCGTGTGATGGAAGACGCCGTGTCAGTGCAGCGTGTGTATTATGTGATGTGCTATGGAAAGAGGTACTACCCAATATCCCCCCCCCCCCCCCCTCCTCCTCCTCCTCCTGCCCCCTTGACAATGCTGAGGAAATGTTGCCTCCTTGTTGAGCTTTGTAAATGTAATTTTTAAAACTCTTTAATTTGTCGTTATATGTGAAACTTCATAAGTGTGTACTTGGCGATAATGTGTGTCATCTGTGTTATGAAAAACCAATACTTATAGCTTCATTTAAAATAAAAGACGTGGCGGGGAAAAGTCACATCTAATGTAAACCAACCAAACAGAAACATTGACTACACAACATGACTGAAAGAAGCGCTCGGCAGTAAGGAAATGTCTATGGTGCCTTACAAATAAATGACTCAACGGAGAGACTGTTTCTAGTGGTTTTTGTATTTGTGTGTTTGCATACAAGAATGCCTGTGGGTATACTACAAAGCAGTATCGATGAGTTAGCCAGATAACTTTGATAAACAACCAGAAATCATTTCTGGTTTATTAAAAAAGCTTAAATTAACTAAGTTAAGAGGTTTTGACCCCTTGGATTTCTTCACTTTTAATTGTTAAATGGGGATTACATTTGTTAGGTCATTTTGTCAACCGTCTGTCTACACAGTACTTTGTCAAAGTGGAATAATTTTTTTTTTTTTTAAGATTCATTAAAAAAATAATGACATATAGTCATTAAGTTGCATAAGTATTCAGCTCCCTGAGTCAATACATGTTAGAAACACCATTGGCATCGATTAGAGCTGTGAGTCTTCTTCGGTAAGTCTCTTAAGAGATTTCTACACCTGCATTGTGCAATATTTGCCTATTATTCTTTAAATTCTTCATGCTCAATCAAGATGTTGCGGATCATAGCTAGACAGGAATGATCAACTCTTGCCCTAGATTTAAGGAGATTTAAGTCAACTGACTTGGTATGTTATTGTCCTGCTGAATTCCTCTCCCATTCTCTGATGTGACACAGGTTTTCCTCTAGGATTTTGCGTGTGCAATCCCATTTCTTTTTATCCTGAAAAACTCCCCAGTATTTTCCAATGACAAGCATACCGATACCATGATGCAGCCACCACCATACTTGAAGGTAAGGAGGCAGTTACTCAGTGTTGTGCTGGCTTTACATTTAGACCTTTGCTGTGTTTCTTTGCCGTGTTACATTAGTGCCTTGTTGCATACAAGATGCATGCATTTGTATTCTGTATATTTCTGTTCTTTTCACTCAATGTTTTTCTCCCATCACAGCCATTGAAGCAGTTGTAAAATCACCAATGGCCTCATGGTAACATCCCTGAGCAGTTTAATTCCTGTCCTGGAGCTCAATTCAGAAGGACGACTATCTTTTGATGTATCTGGGTGGTTTAATACATAATCCACAGCATAATTATGAACTACACTATGGTTAAAGAGATTCAGTGTCTGATTTATTGTTAGCCATCTATCAATCACTGCCCTTCTTGATGAGGCTTTCGAAAAGCTCCCTGGTCTCTGTGCATGAAATTCAACACTTAACTGCAGGACCTTACAGATGTCGTATGTATGGGAGACAGAGGAAGGTATAGTCATACTCAACCCCTATTATTTCACACTGAGTGAGTCCATCTAACAAGTGATTTGTTAAGCCAAATTTGACTCCTGAACTAATTTAGGCTTACCTAAACAAAGGGTCTGAATGCTTATGCAACCACTATATTTTAGTTAATCATTTGTTATCCGCTTTGACATTAGTCTTTTACATAGATTGTTGACAAAAAAATGACATTTTAATCCCACTTTGTAACAAAATGTGAAAATTCCAAGGTGTCTGAATAGTTTTGCAAGGTACTGTGTTTTTGGTTGAGTCAATTACAGTGCCTTCCAAAAGTATTCAGTATTAATTTTTTTCTCACCCATCTACACACACTACCCCATAATGACAAAGGGAAAACATGTTTTTAGAGCTTTTTACAAATTTATTGAAATTAAAATACAGAAATATCTAATTTACATAAGTATTCACACCCCTCAGGTGCATCCAATTTCCTTCGATCATCCTTGCAATGTCGTTACAACTTAGAGTCCACCTGTGGCCAATTCAATTGTTTGGGCATGAGTTAGAAACACCTGTCTATGTAAGGTCACCCATTTGACAGCGCTTGTCAGAGCAGAAATATAACAAATATGGAAGTAGCCAATGGGTAGCTGGCTGTCCCAATGACCACTCTGACAGAACTACAGAGTTCCTTGGCTGAGATGGGAGAACCTGCCAGAAGGACAACTGTCTCTACAGCACTTCACACATCTGGGCTTCATGTGAGAGTGGCCAGATGGAAGCGCCTCCTGAGAAAAAGGCACATAACGAAACACCTGGAGTTTACAGAAAGGCAGGTGAAAGACGGAGCATAAAGCAAAGGATTCTGTGGTCCGATGAGACAAATTTAACTATTTGGCCTGAATGTAAAGCTCTATGTCTGGAGATCCAGGCACAGCTCATCACCCATTTTAACACCATCCCTACCATTAACCATGGTGGTGGCAGCATCAGGCTATGGGGATGTTTTTCAGAGGCAGGGACTGGTAAGGATAAAGAGAACAAACACAGGCAAATCCTTGACGAGAACCTGTTTCAGAGTGCAAATGACAGACTGGGGGTGAGGATTTACATTAACAGGACAATGACCCAAAGAATACAACCAAATCCACGCTGGAATGGCTTCAGAACAAGAATGTGAAATCAGAGTGGCTCAGCCAAAGCCCAGGCTTGAAAATCTGTGGAAAGACTTGATTGCTGTTCACCATCGCGCCCCATCTAACTTAACAGAGCTTGAGAAAATCCCCAAATCCAGATGTGCAAAGCTGATAGACATACCCAAGAGGACTCCGAGATGTAATCGCCAACAAAGGTGCTTGCTTCTACAAAGTATTGACTCAGGTGTGTGAGTACTTATGTAGTAATTGAGATATTTCTGTATTTCATTTTTCGATAAATTTGCAAATGTTTCTTAAAGCATGTTTTCACTTTGTCACAAAGTATTGTGTGTAGAAGGGTGAGAAACAGTTTAATCCATGTGTGGATGATGTGTGTTTTATTTATTTTTGTTTTGTTTGGGAAAGAAAGGAAATGGTTGCATATCCCAGAACCAATGTATTGCTGTGAGAGAACTTTCAATGTTGTTCAGATGATTCACATTACTTTTTATAATGAATTATATGTCTTATTTAGTTATTTATTGTCCTATCATGGTGAAACTGTTTTTAAATAAATTGTATATCTAATTTATTTATTTATGATCCTATATTGATGGAACGGTCCACAAACCTATATCCTAGACACGCACCTGAATGACCCAGGTACTAAGGAGATGTCTCTAACTGTTTTATGGACCTGCTGTAAGCGGTCTGTATGCAGCCAAAATGCAGTCAGAGACCTAGAGCAGCACTGCCCCCTCAATATTCTGAGCCTGCTTGGCAGGGTTGGTCTTGCAATGCCAAAGCCCAATAAAGGGAGAGCATACTATACGAGGAAATTCTCAAAGCTGCTAATGATGACCTTGTACCTAGCCGGTGGGGTGCCCCCATCCAGGCAGTGGCAGTGCTGGCAACACTAGCTGTAGAAACCCATGGGGAGAGGGTCACACTCGGACATTCAGAGAGGGGGTATATTATTGTGGCCCCGGTGGCACAAAATCAAAAGTCTGACTGCATGGAGATGCTTGGGAATATGGTCAATACGGTGGACCGTATTGTGGGTGTTTCAGGGAAAAGGTGTACGTTTGACCTCAATCATCTAGGACGTGACAATGGTTCATAAAATCTCTCAATTTCTGCCCATTTTTTTGCACAGTCTTGCAGGCCTTCTCATTCAGCTGCAACTGTTTATGCATTCGTAAATCAAGACCTTCCTTGAGTTGGCCTCTGGGATGGTGCAACTGTTGAGAATGTGAGCCTATGGTTGTGTGGGGGGAAAGGGTTGAGTGTGTGTGTGGGTGTATGTGCGTATCCCACAACTGTTGCGAAGGAGTAAAAGATGTTAGAGACAATATAGGATGATTCACAATAATTGTTTGCTAATATAATAATTGCTTGTATTAATGTCATTTTGGTAATGGTGAGACTGATGAGGTAAAATCCTTTGCATAAATTGCCTACATTACTACAAATATTAATAGCTAATTATGGAAAATAAAAAACAGGACTTTTAATATATATAGATATAGATGGCTATATATAATAAAAAAAAAGGTGAGGGCGATGGAAATGCATTTGACGGTTGATCTACTTCTGTTCTGTAAATGGCACTGTGTGCTCTTTTCGAAGGATGAATCCCAGTCTTTTCAGGGCTATGGGATACAGGGGGTCGGGGGTGGTCTGCCAGGCATTGGGATGACAACCCAACTCGGGATGAGGAGGGCTTTTAGCGGGTGGAATAATGGGGACCAATTGGAAGTTTACTTAGTAGCAATGCAAATATCATGGTACAGCTATATAGACAATCATCATGTTACTTTTTAATGGTACGTTTACAAACATATATTTTAATAAATAGCATTGAAAGTGGTAAAATAAGTATAGCCAGTTACACCATCACCCTCAGGCACTTAAGGAAATCATGAATGTCATGGATATATGGAGACTTAAATACCCTGACCTAGTGAGAGATACATGGCGGAGGATTAATCAAGCTAGTCGTCTTGACTACTTTCTTATGCAAATTCTCTCTGGCACCAAAAGTTTAAAAAGTGTTGATAGGGGACAGAATGCGGTCGGATCATCACATAATTGGCATATAATATACTCTTACAGAATTTCCACGTGGGCGAGGATATTGGAAATTTAATCAAAGCCTACTGGATGATAAATTGTTTAGAACTTGGACAGAAGAATTTATAACATAACTTTTTCAGACATAACATAGCAGATCCCCTTATTGTATGGTACACTTTTAAATGTGCCTTTAGAGGCCATGCAATTCAGTACTCATCTATAAAACAAAAGCTATTTAGATCAAGAGTCCATAAATAAAAAGGAAATTGAAGGACTAACAGTACAGTTAGACAGCAATAAAAACGGTACCATAAAGGCACAGAATAAGTTAGAGGAAAAACAAAAAGAAATGGAGGAACTTATTCAAGAAAGATCCAGTGTAATATATTATAATAATAAAGCAAACTGGATGGAATATGGGGAAAAATGCACCAAATTATTTTTCAATCTTCAATATAGAAATGCGACCAAATATTTTTATTGAAACTTGTTACAAATGGAGTCATGCATGATTCACCAAATGATATTTTGAAAGAGGAAGTAAAGTACTTTAAGATTATGTTTTCATTTCAGGCTCCTCCATGTCCACTAACTGAAACTAATTGTATGGATGTTTTTCCTAATAATAATGTAAAATTATCATCTGTACAGAAAGACTCATGGGAAGGCCAAATTACAGAGGAGGAATTTATTGATGCAATTAAAGCCTTTAAGGCTGGGAAAACTCCAGGGCTGGATGGCATACCAGTGGAAGTATACAAAACTTGTTTTGATATACTCAGAGGACCATTATTAGCATGTTTTAACCACTCCTATATAAATGGTAGATTATCAGACATGCAACAAGAAGGTCTGATATCATTATTACTGAAACAGGACCCAAGTGGTATATGTAAAGATCCAGTCCATTTAAAAACATTGGAGACCTCTTACACTTCAGTGTTGTGATGCAAAAATCCTAGCAAAATGCTTGGCGCATAGAATTTAAAAAGTATTGTCAGATCTTATTCATCCTAATCAGACAGGTTTCAATTGGCTGATACATTGGAGATAATATAAGACAAGTACTGGAAACAATAGGATACTGTGAAATATTGGGGACACCGGGTCTGGTTTTCATAGATGATTTTGAAAAGGCTTTTGATAAAGTAAAACTGGAGTTTATATATAAATGCCTAGAATATTTCAATTTTAGGGAATCTCTTATAAAATGGGTTAATGTTATGTATAGTAACCCTAGGTGTAAATAATGGCTACATCTCAGAAAGTTTAAAACTATCTAGAGGAGTCAAACAAGGTTGTCCACTATCGGCATATCTATTTATCATTGCCATCGAAATGTTAGCTGTTAAAATTAGATCAAACAATAATATTAAGGGATTAGAAATCCTTGGTTTAAAACTAAGGTGTCATTGTAGGCTGATGATTAGAATCTCTTCATGGCCTCAAAGGATCTAGATACTTTTGCTATCCTCTCTGGATTAAAACCAAATTATGATAAGTAATATTACGTATTGGATCACAAAAAAAAAAAAATCACATTTTACATTACCGTGTAGTTTACCAATTAAATGGTCTTACGGAGATGTGGATATACTCGGTATTCAAATCCCAAAAGAAAGAAATGATCTCACTCCAATACATTTTTATAGAAAGTTAGCAAAAAAAGATAAGATCTTGCTACCATGGAAATGAAAATACCTGTCTATTTGTGGAATAATCACCCTAATTAACTCTTTAGTCATATCACAGTTTACCTATTTGCTTATGGTTTTGCCTACACCTAGTGACCTGCTTTTTAAATTATATTTACAAAAAATATTACATTTCATTTGGAACGGCAAGCCAGACAAAATTAAAAGGGCCTATTTATATAACGAATATGAATCCGGAGGGCAGAAATTAAATATTAAAGCATTAGACCTCTCACTAAAGGCATCAGTTATACAAAAGTTATATTTAAATCCAAACTGGTTATCTAGTAAATTGGTAGGAATGTCTCATCCTATGTTCAAGAATGGCCTTTCCCCCTTTATTCAGACTACACCTGCTCACTTTTGGTTGTTTGAAAAGGAAATCATCTCCAAAAGATCGTTATTTTTTAAATAAGCCTTAGAAAGTTGGTTGCAATTTCAGTTTAATCCACCTGAAAAGACAGAACAAATAATACAACAAATATTGTGGTTAACCTCAAATTTACTAATTGGTAAAAAAAAATACGTTTAAAGTATTTTTCGAAGAAATAAAAAAAATAAAAAGTAAAGGTATAATTTTAGTGAATGATATCATAAATGGGACTGGTGGAGTTGTCACATATGCAGCTAACACAGACATATGGAAATGTCTGCTCTACCCAAAATTACAACCAATTAATTGCAGCATTACCACAAAAATGGAAGTAAAGGGGGGGAAAGTAAGGAACTTGTATGTCGACCCTGTATTAAATAACATATTGTTAAAGAAAAGTGTGATAAATAAAAACATATCATTTTCATTTAAAGGACCACAACTGACAGCTGTGCCATATAAATTGCAAAATAGTTGGGAAGAGATTTTCAATGTACCCATTCCATGGCACATGGTTTATGAATTGATACGCAAAACAACGCCGGATTCAAAACTTCAAATTTTTCAATTTAAATGACTATACAAAATTCTTGCAACCAATAGAATGTTATATATCTGGGGGATACAATCTTCCCAGCACTGCAGATTTTGCTGTGAGGAGGCAGAGTCATCAGATCATCTATTTTGGTATTGTCCATATGTAGCTCGTTTTTGGTCACAGGTCCAGGAATGGCTGAAGAATTGAAACATTTGCCTAGAACTAACGCTGCAGATAGCAATACTGGGTGATTTGAAAAGCCATAGTCAAATCAATCAATAATATAATAATTATTTTAGCAACATTTTTATTTTTCCTTTAAAATCTGTAGAAGCTATGAGAATAGAAAGGTTCAGTACTTTTGTGAAGCATCACAGCACAGTTGAAAAATATATGGCAAATAGAAATCAAAAATGGATGGTGTTAGAGATAGATGGGAGAGGTTGAATGGAGCTGAAGGGTGGGACTAATAACAATATAACCAATGTAAAACATACGTGGTCTGTAAAATGTATATAGGTTCAGAAATGTTGTGAAATAGCACAGTTACAAATACAAATCAAACTGGATGGACATCAGAAATAGAGGAAGGACTAAAAACAAACAAAATATAACTATTGTAAAATCGATTGTCTGTAAAATGTCTATAAGATGTATAAACTGAAGGTAGTAGCCTAAGTGTTTGTTAGTTTACTCCAATTGGGGGAAGGGTGGTAGGGTTTGCGGGGAATAATAAAGGTATATTCTTTAAAAAGTATGGATGTCTATATAGGTACGTGTATATGTATGCATACGTGTATGTATATGAATATATATTTACCAAAAAAATATGGGGGATTGGAAATGATGCAGACAATTACATTGATGGAAGCAACAATCTTTTCGCAATATTAAACAGATCCACCCCTTAAATTATTTTTTTAATCCATATTGAATTCAGGCTTTAACACAATTTAGAATAAGTCAAAGGGTATGAATATTTTCTGAAGGCACTGTAGTCCATTCCCATTTCAAACCTTTTTCTTAAATAAATAAAGCTCTGGATATGTAGACAAATTAGCTGGCTAACTCATTGATTCTGCTTGTAGTATAACCCTATGGAGTTTGTTTTCTAACTGACGAGTTATCCCACAAATCAGACAAGTCTGGACAGGCCTGCAGCATCCTGGGAGTTCCACTTGTCAACAGGATAGTGTTTCACCTGAGTACATCCAAGTACATATCACTGTGGCAATACTGTTTTTATTTTTTTAGGTTAGGATAATTATGTAGGCAGGTTAGGAGAACTAACATGGCATGTTAGAATAATTAACTTGGCAGGTTAGGAGAATGAGGGTAAAGGTTAGGCTTAGCTAAAATGCAACCGTTTTCCCCAATGTGACAACTAGAAGGCGCTGCACTGGTAGTACAAACCATCAGTACCATAACACCGGCTGTTCTTACGAGGAAGCGCATAGTGTATACGGCGAAATGGTTTGCGAAGAAAAAAACTAAACAAATATAATCATGCGCAGGGCTTTATAGCAACCGTGGTTGAGGTACAGGGAATTTATACCTGCACCCTTTTCAGCAACTACTCCCTCATTAGGCTACAGAATCAACTAGCACACACACTCACTTTAATAACAAAAATCAGTCTGATGCACAAAGGAGATATTAGTTTGTCTTTATGCATCAACTACAAAAAAGCAATACAGAGAAATAAAATAAAACAAATTGAAATAAAGCTATGACAACATGTGCAATGTCTTCATCACTGGGTCTGGTGTGCCATCACCCCAACAAACATTGGGAAAGTCCTAGTGAATCACGGATGAATCCATGAAGTTGAAGGCGTCAACATGCATTCATTCCATCCGTTTAGCCATCCCTCCATTCTTTCAATCATCCCTCTCTACCCATCCCTCCACAGCAGTAACTCTGTGGTTCTGCATGCACTTTCGTCTCAGCAGGAGTTGTCAGATTATAAAGGAAAGACACTTCTGTAAATCAAGTTCCCTTTTCCATCAAGAAGAAATACATACATTTGATTGCAGCTACAGTTTGTTACAGACAAGCTTATGAAGGATTACAGTGTGGATACAAACACAATAAAATACACTACATGGCCAAAAGTAGGTTGACACCCCTTCAAACTAGTGGATTTGGCTATTTCAGCCACACTCGTTGCTGACAGGTGTATAAATTGAACACCCAGCCATGCAATCTCCATAGACAAACAATGGCCCGTAGTGAAAAGCTCCGTGACTTTCAACGTGGCACCGTCATAGGATGCCACCATTTCAACAAGTCAGTTCGTCAAATTTCTGCTCTGCTAGAGATGCCCCAGTCAACTGTAAGTGCTGTTATTGTGAGTGGCAACGTCTAGGAGTAACAATGGCTCAGCAACGAAGTGGTAGGCCACAAGCTCACAGAACGGGACCGCTTGTCTTCGGTTGCAACATTCACTACCGCGGTCCAAACTGCCTCGGGAAACAACATCAGCACAAAAACTGTTAGTCTGGAGCTTCATGAAATGAGTTTCCATGGCTGAGCAGCCGCACAAGCCTAACATGCTGACTACACTGCTCGCGTCTGGTGTGCGAACATTGCAAATTAAATTTTGAATTTTCAATTATTGCGCCCGCACCAGCGAGCATTTGCGTTGCCAGGGGCTAAAATAGAAATCAGTTCTATTTCTGACGCAGATCACACTGAAAGTCCTGCCTCTCCCATCTCCTCATTGGTTATACCTACATGGGTGACTGAAAGACAAATGAGGTCAGTGGCGGTAATGCACCTAATTTATGAAAGTTGCCAATCGCAATATAAAGTCAAGAGAAGAAAAAGGCTGGAAGGAAGAGACTAGAAATGATTTGGTTGAATGAGGGTGTGGATTAATTGGCGGAGTAAAGGACCTTGTGCATTTCAGGTAAAATAACAACTTAATATTTATATCCCAGGACAAATTAGCTAGCAACAGCAAGCTAGCTAATTAGGACAAATTAGCCAGCAAGTGCAAGCTAACTAGCCATAAATGTTTAATGCTTTTTGACCTGTCCCCAAATTAATATAATTGGTTCAGAGTTTGTTTTGATATTTTAACCTGCGTGTCGTGATCGCGTTTGGTGGGGGAGACTAAATAAATGTTTGCACGATGGTGCACGCGCGCAGCCGGTTTGGGTTCTGTGTAAGATCACCATGTGCAATGTCAAGCGTCAGCTGGAGTGGTGTAAAGCTCGCAATTGGACTCGATCAGTGGATATGTGTTCTCTGGAGTGATAAATCACGCTTCACCATCTGACAGTCCGACGGATGAATCTGGGATTGACAGATGCCAGGAGAATGCTACATGCCCCAATGCATAGTGCCAACTGTAAAGGTTGGTGAAGGATGAATAGTTGTCTGGGGCTGTTTTCTTTTTCATTCCAGTGAAGGGAAATCAATAACATTCTAGACGATTCTGTGCTTCCAACATTGTGGCAACAGTTGGGGAAGGCCCTTTCCTGTTTCAGCATGACAATGCCCCCATGCACAAAGCGTCGAGATCGTTGTGGAAGAAATTGACTGGCCTGCACAGAGCCCTGACCTCAACCCCATCGGACAGCTTTGGGATTAATTGGAACACCGACTGCGAACCGGGCATAATCGCCAAACATCAGTGCCCAACCTGACTAATGCTGGTGACTGAATGGAAGCAAGTCCCCATAGCAATGATCCAACACCTAGTGGAAAGCCTTCCCAGAAGATTGGAGGCTGTTATTACAGCAAAGCGGGGACCAACTCCATATTAATGCCCATGATTTTGGAATGAGATGTTGGAC
Organism: Oncorhynchus mykiss; assembly: GCF_013265735.2. NCBI lineage: Eukaryota > Metazoa > Chordata > Actinopteri > Salmoniformes > Salmonidae > Oncorhynchus > Oncorhynchus mykiss. The sequence continues at coordinate 18,863,645 of NC_048582.1, forward strand.
GAGCAGTTGTCCACATACTTTTGGTCATATAGCGTATATATTAACCCTTTGCAGAAGTGTAATGTGTTTTTCAGAGAACATCTCAGTGAGTGACTCAATCATTGACACACTGACGATTGTCAACATCAACATTTCAAAGGCAGCACATGGCATCATGATCTCACAGGACCTGTGTTGCCATGCGAGAAGGCAGGTTATACACAGCTTTATATATAATAAACTGGTGTGACTAATACAAGTTGCGTCAATAACATTTAAAAAAACATCACAGTGGGCTAGTAGTGGTATTACAATCTTACAGATACGACAGAAATAAACAGTTAGAAAGTAATTATCTATGCAACACTGTTTTACATTCCATATACTGTACATATACTGTCTTCTACAGACATGTTAGGTATCAGTAGGCCTAACACTGAACTCCACAGACCATTGGCCTTCCCCCCTCCTGGAGAACTACAGGATGAGCACACTAACCCACCTGATTCAGCTAATCAAGGTCTTAACGACTAGTTAAATCAGGTAGGTTGGTGGTGGGCGGGAACAAAAGCCTGCAGCCCAGTAGCTCCCCAGCACGAGGCTTGGAGACCGCTGTCTTGATGGAAGACGTGTGAGAGGATTAGTAGCTCCAGTGTAGGTAAAAGGGATCAAAGCATTACAAACACACAAAAAACTCCTTTACAAATACAAACTAGACTAGCGGGTGGGTTAAAAGAGAACTACAGGACACTCAAATAAACTACAAATCCCAAGAAGACAACCTGGTTGATGCTGCTGCACAGGAAATATAAATCATAAATTTAAAAAAATAAAAAAGTTGTTTCAGTGTTTCCTGTTAGCATAATTGAAATCTAGGGAACTACACAATAATTCTTTGTCTCTGTTAAAAAACTCTCATCCTCCATACTTTTAGTACATTGTATTCAAATAAAATACAAAGTTAAATGCATGTGCATGTGAGTGGTTATACACATCTTCTCATATGCACCAGTGGTGGCTGGTGGGAGAAGCTATCGGAGGACAGGGTCATTGTAATGCTGGACCGGAATAAACAGAGTCAAACATGTGGTTTCCATATGCTTGAGGTGTTTGATACGTTCCATTTATTCCAGTCCAGCCAATACAATGAGCCTACACTGATATACACACTTCTCTCACACAGACAGACACACGGCCGGGGCGTAGGCATGGGTGGGCCCACTGGGAGCAAAAAACTATTTTCTTTCTAGATATATATATATTTTTAAGTACTGCTCTTTCCTTGTCAGTGTTCCAAATGGGAAATTATTTGTAGAGCCCAACCGATAAAATCGGTTGACCGATATTAAATCGGCCGATATTTTTATCTGCCTTTATTCCACAGATAAAGTGCCCATATTATATACATAGAATAAACAAATATGTCTGCTCCATTTTCAATGATTGCCTAAAGAGGGCACTCTACCAGCTGCTCATTGAACATCATTCAGCCCTAGTCCACAATGTGAGGGAAAGTAGACATGGTGGTTTGTAGCTTGAGTAGCTTGCCACAGCCAGCATGAGTAAATAATCAAAAGTACACTTCACCAAGCAAGCAGCCCTGTCCTCATCACATTCTCACTTTGTTAACGTTAGCTGGCTAGCTAACCAGCAAGGTAGTTAGCTTAGCTATCTAGCCAGCAATCTGTGCTACGTATGTGCCAACACTGGACTGGCGCCAAAGTGAATACTCGTCCTTGATACAAAAAGAAGACCGATACTATCAGGGCCTATTATGTTAGCTAGTGGGCTAATTTAGTTAGTTTTTCTGAAATATGCAATCTGCAAAAAACAAGACAGTTGGCGCAGGTCTATCATTCAGGCCATGTGCTCGCATTCATTATGAGATAAGTAGCTAATGTTAGCTAGCTCGCGAAATTAGAACGTGTGACAAAAACCAGCGCAGCAAGAATTTGCATGCATAAACATTTTCAGTCATCAGCGCATGCCATTTGCAGTTGAAATGTATAGCCAATACCTTTTGTATTGAATAACAGTGTTATGTAAATATGGTTTCTTTAAGAAAGCATTGTCGTAATGAACAGCTAGCGTGTGCTTGTCGTAACGTACTCTCATTGCAAGGTGGACCATAAAGTGTTTGTTTACATGACCACTCTTATGGTGGTTTAGCACAAACACTTTTTCATACCTCTTTTCCACTGCCATAGACATTTTTAAGTTGCACCTAAGAAGGTCAACTAAACAAGCTTTGTATTCACTGTCGAATTTATAGAGAACATAATTGCTTTTTGGTGGATCCTGTAAACCACAAATAAAATGTTCTTAAATAATGTTAACTATAATATTTAGTTAAGAAATTATCATTTAGAGTATCTGTTGATCCTTTGAAGCACAATTTGGTCTGTTTTTCATTCAACCTCTAAAAAACCAATATATCGACAGATATCAGTAATCTGTGACTTTTCCCTCCCTCAAAATCGGTATCGGACCCAAAAATCCAATATGGGGTCGGGCTCTAAATTATTTGTCGTCTTTTTACCTAAACATGCAAACATCATCAGATAGAATTCATAGACAGCTATAAAACGGTACATTTATCTCTTGGCCACATGGCAACATTGCAGGAAGTTAGTTAACAAAACATTTGAATTTTTAAAAATTGCCCACCCAAATTTCTGCAGGCCTACCCACCAACAAATTCCTGTCGCCGCCACTTCCCCACGGTTGCCATGATTGTTGTGTAGAGGTTGTTGTGTAGTTGTTAGTCTGTGTTCAGGCTGTAGTAGTTGTATAGTTGTAGTGGTTGTTGTGTAGTTGTGTGTCTGGGTCCAGGCCAGGTTTGGCCTCTAGGTGTTCGTCTTCATCCGTCTCTGATCGAGGGCAGCGAGGAGGGGGGCGGAGCTTAAAGAAATCAGAGACGTAGCAAACCTGAGAGAAAATAATAGTTTAAAGTCAGCAGTGCTGAGCGATTAGTGCCTTTTGAGGTCGGTTCTGTTTCAGGTCGATTCTGAAAAAATAATTACGTTTTAGATTTTGGTCACAATTTTATTTGAAACATTAAATGCATTGTGGGTTAAATGCTGTAACACTGAATAAAACAAAAGTCCCATGAGGGTAGTGACTGCCCATTACTTATTATTATCATCACTTATTAACATTACTTGAATAAAATATCTCAGTTGTTGTGAATATTACATTTGTTTTATTTGATGACTTTATTATTTCATTCCAAGTCATCTCTATAGAGCTGCTGCCTACGGTTTCTGACAAAATCACTGTTTTAGTAGTTCATCAAAGTAATTTATTTATTTACCTTTATTTAACTAGGCAAGTCAGTTAAGAACAAATTCTTATTTTCAATGACGGCCTAGACAAATAGTGGGTTAACTGCCTGTTCAGGGGAAGCTCTGGGGTTTGAACTTGCGACCTTCCGGTTACTAGTCCAACCCTCTAACCACTAGGCTACCCTGCCGCCCCAATACTTTTATGACTGCTGAATACCAACTATCAGTCACTTAGATCATGTATATTCTGTAAACTACAACTCCCTACTACATCGCACAGTTCAGGCTTGATCTAATTTATCTCTAGAGTAACTGTGCAATGTGCACATTGAGCTCACAGAAAAAACAGAATGGAATTAAAATAATTGAACTGACATCGGTCAATTAGTTGTTCCAAAACCAAAGAACTACAGACATTTCGCTTTAACTGCTCAGCACATGTACAAACACACACACACACACACCTCCTACACACACTCACGTTGAGCACAGCGATGAGAGTTCCCTGCAGCAGTCCCACCAGTACGTCGCTCCAGTGGTGTTTGTAGTCGCTAACCCGTGTGTATCCAACGTACAACGCAAACGCCACGAGGAAGAACTGCACTGTGGGTCTGACCAGACGAGTCCACTTCCCCTGCATACGTGCTTGCACATACAACTACACACACACACACACACACACATTAATCGTCATCTCACGTGTGTATGAAACTCACACAAATAAAAAACACTCACTGCTAGAAACAGCATGCTGTACATCCCGAAGGCAGAGTGTCCGGAGTAAAACGACAATCTGGAAAACAGAGGAGAGAAACATGTTGACATTGCATCACATAGCAAGAGAAGAAAGACAGACAGAAATATACACACCTGGATTCAGTGACGTTTCGAGGGTTGCCAGTACAGTTGAGTTGCAGCATGTACCCAGAACAAACAGTGGGATTACACACAGACAGGAAGTTAGGGCGTGGCCTGCCGATGGTGAACTTGGCCAGGTCAGTCAGTGATTGGCTCACAGCTGCTCCAAACAGGAAGGTTCCCACCACCTAGTAGAGGCATAGCACAGGCCAATTTAACCACTTTCCCGAACCAATGAAATTGGGAAGAGGCAGCTAGCCAATCCGAGCTAAGACCACATATTGTCAGTCCAAAACTATGACCCGTGTTCCAACTGACCTTGTAGAGAGCTGACATGTACTGGTTAAAGTTAGAGTTGGAGTGGAGACGCTTGGAGTACACCAGGTACGCTTCTCCTGTAGTTATCTATGGAGAGAGAGAGGTAAACTCGTACCATAGCAGAGGTACACTCGTACCATAGCAGAGGTAAACTCGTACCATAGCAGAGGTACACTCGTACCATAGCAGAGGTAAACTCGTACCATAGCAGAGGTACACTCGTACCATAGCAGAGGTACACTCGTACCATAGCAGAGGTACACTCGTACCATAGCAGAGGTACACTCGTACCAGGTAAACTCGTACCATAGCAGAGGTAAACTCGTACCATAGCAGAGGTACACTCGTACCATAGCAGAGGTACACTCGTACCATAGCAGAGGTACACTCGTACCATAGCAGAGGTACACTCGTACCAGGTAAACTCGTACCATAGCAGAGGTAAACTCGTACCATAGCAGAGGTAAACTCGTACCATAGCAGAGGTAAACTCGTACCATAGCCTGCCATAACCATCAAGTTGTTCATCAAACTTACTATGACTATGGAGGAGGGGATGGTGACTGCAGCCATTGCCCTGTGGGAGATGGTGTCTCTTCTGTAAGGATATCTGATGCTCTCGTCATCACAGTAGATACCCCTCTGGTACGGGCTGAACATTAGCGTCAAGACCGCTGACGGAAGGGCCGCTGGGAAGGGGGGAGAGTGATAGGAAGGGTAGAGGGAGAGAGAGGAGGGGTGTCGGAGTGGGTCAAGGGAGACAGTATCAACATGGTGCTGAACTTGTCTCTGTATAGGCCTAGGTGAGATTGAGGTTCAAGAAGCAGCTCAACAGGCTCTGACAGACATGTTTAAATCTATCAGCTGGACAGGAACTGTGAACAATACATGGGCATGTGAAGGCACATTGAGGCACTTATTGGTCAGCAGTATATCAGTGACCTCTGTCCCCTGGGGAGGAAGCTGCTAACTAACACCACACACACGCCATCCAAAGATTGTATAGTACAGTATGACGATGCTTAGAAACTGCCTCTATAATAGAAATCCACAATCACGCTTGTAGGCGATGTCATGGCAACGTTGGCTAGCTAAGCTCGTCTCGCTCCGAACTGCGCATGAGCAGGCCGTCAAATCAAAAGCCCTCCTTAGATATCCAGTTATTTTACACCAAAATGAAAACATGTCAGTTTGTCACTTCCACACAAGGTTGGGGTAACATGTTCAGCTACCTAAGACACCTAGGTCGATTTAGAGAATATTAGCAGCAAAGGGAGTATTTTTCACTTCTCCCATTGACTTCCCAAACCCCTGTCTGGTCTGTCGAGTCTGATTCACGAAGCTTCCTGGAAGTTTTGCGTCGGTGGGTCTCTGGGTTTAGATACTCTGTGTGCACTCTAATGGTAATGCACCCACACACATCCATCACCATAGATATGCCTAACAGTGTAACAGCCTTAAACTTTCACCACTGAGCCCTGCTGACAAGGGCATGGGAGCCAACTATCGGACGCGACACACACATGCGCGCGCGCGCACACACACACACACACACACACACACAATGAATGTCCCATTCTCTATTTATTTATACACAAAGTTACCATGAGAAATTCCCTTAAACTGATCTCTCACGGAAGAGACCATGGACTTTTCTTTTAACCTTTCTCCTCTCTTTCCCGGACTCAAACCTTTCTCCCCCTGCTCTCACCCTCTCTTTCTTTCACTCCCTCGCTCTCTCCCCATAGTTCAGTGACTCACAGACCAGAGCAGAGACCGGCACCAGGATAGACTATAAAACTGTCTCAACTGACAACACAATAGTGTGCAAACACACACACTCAAATCTGACAGGACAATGGTTTTATACACCCTCGTGATTTTTTCCCCTGTTTTTATGAACCCTGTCACTAGACAACATGCTCCCCTGATGCAAACTGAACTTCCACCAGTCATATACTGAACAAAAATATAAAACGCAACATGCAACAATTTCAAATATTTTACTGAGTAACAGTTCATAGAAGGAAACCAGTCAATTGAAATACATTCATTAGGCCCTGATCTATGGATTTCACATGACTGGGCAAGGGAACAGCCATGGGAGGGCATAGGCCCACCCACTTGGGAGATTTTTTACGTGCTTCAGCACTCGGTAGTCCCATTCTGTGTGCTTGTGGCCTACCACTTTGCGGCTGAGCCGTTGTTGCTCCCAGACGTTTCCACTTCACAATAACAGCACTTACAGTTGACCGGGGCTGCTCTAGCTTGTTGGAAAGGTGGCGTCCTATGACGGTGCCACATTGAAAGTCACTGAGCTCTTCAGTAATGCCATTTTACTGACAATGTTTGTCTATGGGTATAATAAAGTGCATTTGAAAATTATTCAGAGCCCTTGGCTTTTTCCACATTGATACATTACAGCCGTATTCTAAAAATGGATACAATTATTTCCTCATCAATGTACACACAATACCCCATATTGACAAAGCATAAAACAGGTATTTTTTCATTTTTTTGCAAATGTATTAAATATAAAACAATGAAATATCACAGTTACATAAGTATTCAGATCCTTTACTCAGTACTTTGTTGAAGCACCTTTGGCAGTGATAAGAGCCTTAAGTCTTCTTGGGTATGATGCTACAAGCACACCTGTATTTGGGGAGTTTCTCACATTCTTCTCTGCAGATCCTCTCAAGCTCTATCAGGTTGAATGGGGAGTGTCGCTGCACAGCTATTTTTAGGTCTCCCCAGGGATGGGGTTCAAGTCAGGGATCTGGCTGGGCTACTCAAGGACATTCAGAGACTTGTCGCGAAGCCACTCCTGCATTGTCTTGGTTGTGTGCTTAGGGTCGTTGTCCTGTTGGAAGGTGAACCTTCACACTGGAGCAGGTTTTCTTTAAGGATCTCTCTGTACTATGCTCCATTCATCTTTCCCTCGATCCTGACTAGTCTACCACTCCCTGCCGCTGAAAAACATCCTCACAGCATGCTGCCACCACCATGCTTCACCGTAGGAATGGTGCCAGGTTTCCTCCAGACGTGACACTTGGCATTCAGACCAAAGTGTTCAATCTTGGTTTCATCAGACCAGAGATTCTGACTCTAAGCGGGCTGTCATGTGCCTTTCACTGAGGAGTGGCTTCCGTCTGGCCACTCTACTGTAAAGGCCTGATTAGTGGAGTGCTGCAGAGATGTTTGTTCTTCTGAAAGGTTCTCCCATCTCCACAGAAGAACTCTTTAGCTCTGTCAGAGTGACCATCGGGTTCTTGGTCACCTCCCTGACCAAGGCCCTTCTCCCCTGATTGCTCAGTTTGGCCGGGCGGCCGGCTCTAGGAAGTGTCTTGGTGGATCCAAACCTCTTCCATTTAAGAATGATGGAGGCCACGGTGTTCTTGGGGACCTTCAATGCTGCAGACATTTTTTGTACCCTTCCCCAGGTCTGTGCCTCGACACAATCCTGTCTAGGGGCTCTATGGAAAATTCCTTCGACCTCATGGCTTGATTTTTTTCTCTGACATGCTGTGAGACAGGTATGTGCCAGGTGTGTGCCTTTGCAAATCATGTCCAATCAAATGAATTTGACACAGGTGGACTCCAATGAAGTTGTAGAATCATCTCAAGGATGATCAATGGAAACAGGATGCACCTGAGCTCAATTTCAACTCATAGCGAAGGGTCTAAACACATAAGGTTATAAGGCACTTAAGGTTTTTATTTTATTTTATTACATTTGCACAAAAAAATCAAAAAACCTGTTTTTGCTTTGTCATTCTGGGTATGGTGTGGATTGATGAAAAACATGAAATGTAATCCATTTTAGAATAAGGCTGTAACATAAAAATGTGGAAAGGGGGAAGTTGTCTGAATAATTTCCGTATTATGCAGACTTAGCTTGTCGCCTGCATTCTTGCCTTTGGGACAACGACTCAAATTGTTTGGACGGAGACATGAGCATCTCGTCATTATATACAGATCTCTGGTTTCATCCACTTGCGAATTAGAAAGGGAAATTGGCAGGTGCACAGCGCACTGTTCAGATTCTGGCTTCCCCTAAACTAAATGGATGTTTTGCCAAAATTATAATTACTCCTGTCTAAATAAAATCATTGAAAATACTTTACCAGACAGCTTGACTTAGCTGATCATTAACTTAAAAAAAAAAAAAACATTTAAACAACAGTGTATTGTTTCACATCACAAGTGCATAGGCCTATGCCTATTTCGGAAGCAAGCTATTTGGGCAGCGAGTGTGGCAATAGGCTTAGCGTAAAGCATCTAGAATGTGTCTTTGAGTATAATTTAAAATGTTGAGACAAGAAGAAAGGGAGTGTTGCGGAGATCTGAGCGTCTTTCTCCAGAATGCATGCAATCAACTCTCCAGAATTGTGTGAATTGTTTGCCCTTCAATTGTTTATTACATATATAACCACTAGGCCTAGTACCTGTACCATTAATCCCTGTCATTTGTTTACATTCATTTATGTTAATGCATGTATTGGTCATTTACCATTCTCATTCTCCAAATGGAACCGTTGTTTGCAGATTTCACAATCTGCTACACTTGTGAGAAACAAGTTTTGGTTTATTTCATAACCATCATTTTTGTTTTCTCAATTTTTTCATTGTCTTTTGTTTTGAGTGCTCTGTGAGCAATGCTGATTTTCTGTCCTGATAATGTTGAGGCAGGGAGCCTGAGCACACCAACATGCTGAATTGATACAATGTTACAATTCATTACCCATAGCACAAATCAAGACAGATAGGCACAGCCAGAAGAGGACTGGCCACACCTCAGAGCCTGGTTCCTCGCTACGTTTCTTCCTAGGTTCTGGCCTTTCTAGGGAGTTTTTCCTAGCCACCGTGCTTCTACACCTGCATTGCCTGCTGTTTGGGGTTTTAGGCTGGGTTTCTGTACAGCACTTTGTGACATCTGCTGATGTAAAAATGGCTTTATGTGACTGATTGATTGATTGAATGGGAGGCAGACAGGCAGAGTAGAGATTAATGCAATTGAAATAACCTGAATGTTCACCAGGATATTTTCTACTGTTTTTGTCAGCTTTAGGCTTATGTATTTTACTTAGTTGATGATGGAAGTTACAGGGGCTCCCGAGTGGCGCAGTGTTCTGCATCTCCGTCCATCTCCACTGCAGTACCTGGTTCGAATCCAGGCTGCATCACATCCGGCCGTTATTGGGCGTCACATAGAGCGACACACAATTGGCCCAGCGTCGTCAGGGGTAGGCCTCATTGTAAATAAGAATTTGTTCTCTCTTAGTTCCATACGCTCATTTGTATTATTTAAATTAAGATTGTGATTAACCCATGTGACAATTTTGAGAAACTAAAAAAGTTATTATTGAATTGAAACTGTTCCACGAAAATGTACACAGTATTAAAATAATCAGAACTGGTAGAAACGGTAGGATAACTTGTAAGCTTCCCCAAACTTGAAACTCACAAGCTGTCTTTATCATAACACCCATTACCAAAATGTGTGAAGGCACAAGTGCTTGCACACTGGAGGTCCCATGGTAAAAAACGGTCCCGCCTCTAAAAATCAAATGCCAGTCCAACTGATTCGTTCTGGCGCCTGCCCTGTTCACATTGTCACTCATCAGCGGCATATGAACAGCGTGACTACTTTGTCAACCTTAATTCCGCTAGGTCAAGCATGCACTCAGCCACTTTGAAGTTTACTAAGTAGTATTTACTTTGAAGTCATGTCGACTCTGTAGGGTTCTAGGATAACAGTTAGATAAGACAGCTCTCTGGAGTGTAGTGGTTAGGGTGAGGATGAAGTGTGCATGTGTGTGTAGCACTCTGCTGCGGTGTCAGACGTATAATTGTAGTAATCTCCAGTTTTATTTCAGTAAGGTTGCTACAGTGTTATTGTAGCCCAGGGTTGAGTTGAACCAAGATTGTTCCTCTCTCCAGAGAGTAAGCTGAGCTGGATTTGATAAAACAAGGAAGGAGAAAGGGGAGTGTGTGAATAAATAGATGAAAGATTGTCTTAATAGTGTTGGTTTTCAATGTGGTAACAGTGAATCTGGAACTGATTTTGAACTATTCAACCCTGCTGAATGGTAACCGAACTGGTGACGACCCGTACCTGGGATCCAGTGGTACTGGAGCTGTTTTAATGAACCCAAAGGAAAACGGATTCAAGCATTCTCTTCGGTATCTTCGGAAGAGGTTCGTTTGTAGCACACATCTTGACCTTCCTCAGAGATGTAGAAAGAACAGCGATGTGGCACAGACTCAGAGGGCTGGGCGTTTGTGTGTCCAGTGGCAGATATAGGAAGCAGAGTCCATAGTCCGTCTTCTTGAACCCCCCCCCCCCCCGCCCCACACAGTTATCTTGGCCGAGGGGGTTGGTCTTCAGTAACAGAATGGGCAACGTGGTCAGAGAGAAAGAAGAAGAGGGGATAACATTGTTTCACATTCTCATTTGGCTGGATAGAAAGTTCCAGATGCCTCCCAGAGAAAACAAACATGGAGGAATGTCTGGTGAGATATGACACATGATCAACTTCCTCCTGACCTCTGACCTCACAGGAAGGAGGAACCTAAGAAGTGTTCCTGTCATTCTACAGACTAGACGCCAAAAAACGTACACAACTCCACTGTCCTACTAGTCACACCCAACAGCTACAACACACACACACACACACACACACACACACACAAATTGATAAAATCTAGACAATAGAGAGATTCCAATAGGGAGACAGAGTACTGATCCTCTTCCTGCTCTATGGCTGTAGTACTCCCGCTGTACTGTCAGAATCCTGGTTATTTTCCACACAGGAAAAGTCAATACCCCCCCCTCTCTCTCACACACACACATAGTTGGCACAGAGAGATGGTGTGTGTGTGTGAGAGAGAGAGTCAGTAAAACAGCGGCAGAGTATCTTCTCTAACTCTAGTTGTGCGCAAAACCCAGAAAATCAAATAGGTAAATAACAAACTCACCCAACAACAGTTGGTATCAGTCTATAGTTTGATGCAGATGCTCTTCTAACCCCAAGCGACATAAATAACAGTAAGAACTTAGAGCCATGGCAGCTGTTTTAGGTCTCATGTTCACTTCCACAGAAAGTTTGATGACCCAATGTTTTTAAAGGACTGTGACCCCCCCCCCCCCCCCCATCACAGCAAACTTCTGGGAAGAAAGTGAAAAACATTGACACAGTGTGAAACTATATTCATTTAGATTCCTTAGAATGACCCGTAGAATGAACATGATCATTGTCTGCCAATCAGATTCTTCCAGAGGGTGTGTACAGGTCTTACAACAGTAATCTGTCCCATTCACACAATCACCAGTCAATATTGAATGATCTAAAGGTCCTTATGAAATGATGGATACGTCAGGCCATTTGTTATGCATATAACAGCAGATTGCTTGGTTTGGGTGGCGTTTGGGTGGTATTTTTGTTAAAAGAGTGTGTCGCAGAAATAACTCAATGTGCCTGTGTGTGTATAAAGTTTATTTGTCTGCAGTGATAACAAGGCAAAGGAGAGGAGAAAATAGTTAAACAGAGAAAGAAAGAGGATAGAGAGTGAGTAAAAGAGGGATGGGAGAATGAGAGAGAAAGAGGGATGGGAGAAAGAGAGAAAGAGGGATGGGAGAATGAGAGGGAGAGAAAGAGGGATGGGAGAATGAGAGGGAGAGAAAGAGGGATGTGAGAATGAGAGGGAGAGAGAGGGATGTGAGAATGAGAGGGAGAGAGAGGGATGTGAGAATGAGAGAGGGAGAGAAAGAGGGATGGGAGAATGAGGGAGAGAAAGAGGGATGGGAGAATGAGAGGGAGAGAAAGAAAGAGGATAGAGAGAGTGAGTAAAAGAGGGATGGGAGAATGAGAGAGAAAGAAAGAGGATAGAGAGAGTGAGTAAAAGAGGGATGGGAGAATGAGAGAGGGAGAGAAAGAGGGAAGGGAGAATGAGAGACGGAGAGAGAGGGATGGGAGAATGAGAGAGGGAGAGAAAGAGGGATGGGAGAATGAGAGAGGGAGAGAAAGAGAGATGGGTGAATGAGAGAGGGAGAGAAAGAGGGATGGGAGAATGAGAGAGGGAGAGAAAGAGGGATGGAAGAATGAGAGAGGGAGAGAAAGAGAGATGGGAGAATGAGGGAGTGAAAGAGGGATGGGAGAATGAGAGAAAGAGGGATGGGAGAATGAGAGAAAGAGGGATGGGAGAATGAGAGAGGGAGAGAAAGAGGGATGGGTGAATGAGAGAGGGAGAGAAAGAGGGATGGGAGAATGAGAGAGGGAGAAAAAGAGAGATGGGTGAATGAGAGAGGGAGAGAAAGAGGGATGGAAGAATGAGAGAGGGAGAGAAAGAGAGATGGGAGAATGAGGGAGTGAAAGAGGGATGGGAGAATGAGAGGGAGAGAAAGAAAGAGGATAGAGAGAGTGAGTAAAAGAGGGATGGGAGAATGAGAGAGGGAGAGAAAGAAAGAGGATAGAGAGAGTGAGTAAAAGAGGGATGGGAGAATGAGAGAGGGAGAGAAAGAGGGAAGGGAGAATGAGAGACGGAGAGAGAGGGATGGGAGAATGAGAGAGGGAGAGAAAGAGGGATGGGAGAATGAGAGAGGGAGAGAAAGAGAGATGGGTGAATGAGAGAGGGAGAGAAAGAGGGATGGGAGAATGAGAGAGGGAGAGAAAGAGGGATGGGAGAATGAGAGAGGGAGAGAAAGAGAGATGGGTGAATGAGAGAGGGAGAGAAAGAAAGAGGATTGAGGAAAAGCTTTGTCAGATCAGATCCAGTTTGTCGACTAGGCACATTCCTACTATATTAATGACACAGTGAGGAAGCTGGGCTATGGCCTACGAACACACACACGCCAACAAAACACAAGTATGCACACGCACACTAATAAAAACAACCCTGTATCACTCTTATCTGAACTGGGAATAAAAAAAATCCCAATAGTTTTCTTGTCACTAAATGTAGACTGATTACTGAGAGAGAGAGAGGGTGGAGGCAGGAGAGATGAAAGAAAAATAAGCAACTGGAGAGATTGAGGGAGGAAATATTGAAAGACGAAAAGAGAAAGAGTCTGTCAACAAATATGGTTCCTGTCATCTTTTTAAATGTATTTTTTTAACCTTTATTTAACTAGGCAAGTCAGTTAAATATTTACAATGACGGCCAAACCCTAACCCGGACGACGCTGGGTCAATTGTGCGCCGCCCTATGGTACTCCCAATCGCGGCCAGTTGTGATACAGCCTGGAATCGAACCAGGGCCTGCAGTGAAGCTTATATCACTGAGAATCAGTGCCTTAGATCGCTGCTTCACTCGGGAATGTCAGACCCCAGGTCCAGACACACAGCCCTCTGAGACTGTCAACAAACATGGTTATGCCAGGAGGTGATGTCGTCTGTTAACAGCTTAACTGTTAAACAACCCTACTCTCTCACTCACTAAATACCATGAGAGAAAGAGAGCAAGGGAGTGGGGGAGGAAGACAAAGAGTGGGGGAGGAAGACAAAGAGTGGGGGATAGGGTGAAGAAATGGATGAAGAGGGAAAGATGTGGAGGGAGTGGGAGATAGAGGGGGTAGGAGACTGTCCACCCAAATGTCTATTCTAAACTACAGATCCTGTAGTATTGAGAGTCCAGTACAAGTCCGAACATGCACACCCTGGCCCCACACACAAATGCAGCAATCACACTGGAAGCAATAGGGAAAAGCCCAACAAGCAGGACACTTTCCATGGAAGACCAGTCAGAAGAACAAGTGTACACACACGCACACACACACACACACTTACAGATCTTTTTTTTAAATGGTCATCATAAATTAATTGTAACTGTGAAATTGTAAACTTAAAATCATAGTAAATGTGATTATGCAATTTGTGTTACTAACCCATGCGGACGGATGACTAGCCTACAATCTACAGTACTTGAATCAATACAGATCAGTGTTACACCACTCCACCAGGCACTGTGACCACCTGTAATGTGCTGACAGACAATGATAGAATCCATTAAACAAGCTATAACACGAGCAATGCGGACTCTCTTCCTATTACAATACTATTGCGGTGTGTCTGTCTGTGTGTGTAACACACAACACATGTTCTTATGACTGGCCTGTAATGGAAAGTGTCCGGCATGCTGGGCTTTGGCCTGTGGCTTGTGTGTGTGTGTAGCCTGCCTAAACATTGTTTACAAAGTCCCCCACCGTCTCAGTCTTGTTCAGCATTTACCCAATAAACAATTATACATAAACAACTATTTTATTGATGTATCGGTGGCTAGTGCTACCCTATTGCATTGCGCATGTGTAGACGGCAGAGAGAGCGAGTTGTGTCCTTGGTTATTACAACAAATCATGTTATATCAGCCATGTTGTTGGAGAGAGAGAAATAGGGCACTCACCGATAACCACACAGAAAACATCAACTAGAATCAGCATATTTTTCTTGGGAACTGGTAGCTCCATCTTCACGCTTCTACTCTCTCCGAAGAAGAATGATCAAAACTGCAAACGTTATTGGGAGAAGTTTAGTTGCAGAGGTAAGAGAAAAATAGTGTGAACAATCAGATGTGCTTGTTCTTCCGGATTTCTCTCCCGTAGCCTACCTGGCCTACCTGTTTAGGCCTACGCTCTATAGGTGAGTCGGGGAAAGACGCAACTGTAGTATACACCACACACACAGTGTCCAGCGCTGTCAACACACGGACATGTGTGGGTCGCGCATTGTCCAAAAGCAAGCAGAGATAACGGAAGAAAAAAAACTTCGGAAATCGTTTCCTTTACGGAAAGTTGAGAATGGGCTCTTTCCCCAACTAAAGGCGCGTGTGCGTTTACACTCCCCAGAGCTGACGTCAGAACTCTTGTGAAAAGAAAAGTGAACCAGACCGCAGGGTGGAGTCAAAGGATGAAGAGATTGTTTTTGTTGAAGAGATGAAGAGATAAAGCAGTGTTGCAGCAACATCCAGAAAAAAAATGAGAAAAGATGCAAGATAATTGAGATGTGTCATGGAAGATGTAGGTTTTCTGATAATGTATAAATAAACTACTTTTACCCCCCCATATCAATCAATCACATGTATTTATAAAGCCATTTTTACATCAGCCAATGTCACAAAGTGCTATAAAGAAACCCAGCCTAAAACCCCAAACAGCAAGCAATGCAGATGTAGAAGCGCGTGGCTAGGAAAAACTCCCTAGAAAGGCAGGAACCTAGGAAGAAACGTAGCGAGGAACCAGGCTCTAAGGGGTGGCCAGTCCTCTTCTGGCTGTGCCGGGTGGAGATTATAACAGTACATGGCCAAGATGTTAAAACATTCATAGATGACCAGCAGGGTCAAATAATAATAATCACAGTGGTTGTAAAGGGTGCAACAGGTCAGCACCTCAGTAGTAACTGTCAGTTGGCTTTTCATAGCCGATCATTCAGAGTTAGAGACAGCAGGTGAGGTAGAAAGAGAGAGTTGAAAACAGCAGGTCTGGGACAAGGTAGCATGTCTCGTGAACAGGTCAGGGTTCCATAGCCGCAGGCAGAACAGTTGAAACTGGAGCAGCAGCACAACCAGGTGGACTGGGGACAGCAAGGAGTCATCAGACCATGTAGTCCTGAGGCATGGTCCTAGGGCTCAGGTCCTCCAAAAGAAGAGAGAAAGGGAGAGAGAATTAGAGGGAGCATACTTAAATTCACACAGGACACCGGATATCAGGAGAAATACTTCAGATTTAACAGACTGACCCTAGCCCCCCGACACAAACTATTGCAGCATAAATTAGTAATTGTTTTTGTTGCCTCAGGGCAACGCTGTGCCATAAAGGTAGGCTAAAACACAAAGGAAAATCAGATACAGAACATGTATTAAGTGAAATATAGTAGAAGCAAGCACTCTTTTCCTATGAAAATACAAGTTGGGCATAACCTAGTATTTCACTGCCTATCCAACCAGATTCTGGGGTCCATTCTTCTTCACTGTCACTGTCCTCAAGCTGACTGTCCTCACTATCAGAGGGTATGATCTAACTGATCCATTAGGCTCCCTTTGCTCATCGAATGTCCCTGTGTCCATTGCCTGTAAACGTCAGTGGTTATGTTGTAAAAAACATTGACCAAGGCCATCATTTTACATCAAATTACATGTATTTCATTGAGCATGATATTGCAATGAAAAGTAGCCGAACTGCAAAGTAAAAGATGGAAAAACTCAACTTTAAAAAAATTAAACATAGAAATATTGCACATAGAACAGATATACCACTTTTTAGACTTGCTTTCAATGAAAATGGCAGATCTAGAACTCATATTTCTATGTACATTTTGTTGGGTCACCTAAAAAAATACGTTGCAGCTTTAAACATGCAAAATAATTAAATGTATCTGGGCCTCCCGAGTGGCGCAGTGGTCTAAGGCACTGCATCGCAGTGCTAGCTGTGCCACTAGAGATTCTGGGTTTGAGTCTAGGCTATGTCGGGGGCCGGCCGCGACAGGTAGACCCATGGGGCAGGGCATAATTGGCCCAGTGTCGTCTGGACCAGGTGAGGGTTTGGCTGGCAGGGATGTCCTTCTCCCATCGTGCACAGTACATGGTTGCCAGATGTACAGTGTTTCCTCTGACACATTGGTGTGACTGGCTCCTGGGTTAAGTGGGCATTCTGTCAAGAAGCAGTGCAGCCTAGTTGGGTTGTCTTTTGGAGGACGTACGGCTCTCAACCTTTGCCTCTCCTGAGTCTGTATGGGATATCTGTATTGTAGCGATGAGACAAGACTGTAACTACCAATTGGATACCATGAAATTGGGAGAAAAAGGGGTACATTTAATGTATCTTACCATGTGCTCACATGTGTTTTTGTTCTATTTCCTGAAAGAAGTTCCCTGCCCAAATTGATACATCATACTGCCTCATTGGATTGTTGAATTTAAAACAATTCACATGGGAGGTTGTAAGGGGCAAAATGGTTTTCTGTTCCAGGAGGGAAACAACAGTTGAAGTCGGAAGTTTACACACACCTTAGCCAAATACATTTAAACTCAGTTTTTCACAATTCCTGACATGTAATCCTAGTAAAAATTCCCTGTCTTAAGTCAGTTAGGATCACCACTTTATTTTAAGAATGTGAAATGTCAGAATAATGGAAGATAATGATTTATTTCAGTTTTTATATCTTTCATCACTTTCCCACTGGGTCAGAAGTTTACATACACTCAATTAGTATTTGGTAGCATTGCCTGTGAATTGTTTAACTTGGGTCAAAAGTTTCAGGTGGCCTTCCACAAGCTTCCCACATTAAGTTGGGTGAATTTTAGCCCATTCCTCCTGATAGAACTGAGTCAGGTTTGTAGGCCTCTTTGCTCGCACACGCTTTTTCAGTTCTGCCCACAAATGTTCTATAGGATTGAGGTCAGGGCTTTGTGATGGCCACTCCAATACCTTGACTTTGTTGTCCTTAAGCCATTTTGCCACAACTTTGGAAGTATGCTTGGGGTCATTGTCCATTTGGAAGACCCATTTGCGACCAAGCTTTAACTTTAACTGATGTCTTGAGACTTCCTGACTGATGTTGCTTCAATATATCCACATAATTTCCCTCTCTCATGATGCCATCTATTTTGGGAAGTGCACCAGTCCCTCCTGCAGCAAAGCACCCCCACAACATGATGCTACCACCACTGTGCTTCACGGTTGGGATGGTGTTCTCAGGCTTGCAAGCCTCCCCCTTTTTCCTCCAAACATAACAATGGTCATTATGGCGAAACAATTCTATTTTTGTTTCTTCAGACCAGAGGACATTTCTCCAAAAAGTACGATCTTTGTCCCCATGTGCAGTTTCAAACTGTGGTCTGGCATTTTTATGGCGGTTTTGGAGCAGTGGCTTCTTCCTTGCTGAGCGGCCTTTCAGTTCATGTTGACATAGGACTCGTTTTACTGTGGATATAGATACTTTTGTACCTGTTTCCTCCAGTATCTTCACAAGGTCCTTTGCTGTTGTTCTGGGATTGATTTGCACTTTTCGCACCAAAGTATGTTCATCTCTAGGAAACAGAACGTGTCTCCTTCCTGAGTGGTATGGCAGCTACGTGGTCCCATGGTGTTTATACTTGTGTACTATTGTTTGTACAGATGAACGTGCTACCTTCAGGCCTTTGTATATTGCTCCCAAGGATGAACCAGACTTGTGGAGGTCTATAACTTTTTGGTGGAGGTCTTGGCTGAAATCTTTTGATTTTCCCATGATGTCAAGCAAAGAGGCACTGAGTTTGAAGGTAGGCCTTGAAATACATCCACAGGTACACCTCTAATTGACTCAAATTATGTCAATTAGCCTATCATGACATCATTTTCTGGAAATTTCCAAGCTGTTTAAAGGCATAGTCAACTTAGTGTATGTAAACTTCTGACCCACTGGAATTGAGATACAGTGAATTATAAGTGAAATAATCTGTCTCTGAACAATTATTGGAAAAATGACATGCCAAAACTATAGTTTGTTAACAAGAAATGTGTGGAGTGGTTGAAAAACAAGTTTTAATGACTCCAACCTAAGTGTATGTAAACTTCTGACTTCAACTGTATGTGCAGTAGAGGGTTAACAGGAGAGGGAATATTCATTAAAGATATTACATCCTTTTTCAGGTTTCCTTCATCTGTCACATACTACAATTACACAGTAAAATATATAAGATACCCTTTTACATTCAGGTGGTTCTCTTTATGTTTAATGTGCGTTGTAATATTCTAGGTCCGTGACAACTCCCCTTTGGTGATAGTAAAAGTCACTTCAGTTCAGTAGAATGTTCAGCACGCTGTTGAACGTCGCAGCACTAAACAATCCACCTTCTAAAAGCCAGTGGTCCCGTTGGACCAGAACAAAGACCCAGCAACATGCCTCAATGAGATCATAGAGGGTCTTTATTATGAAGCAGTGGTGATCAGGGACATAGACATGCTGTACAGGAGACAGAGTATCTGAAGAAGAGGCGGCTGGAGGTACTGTAGAGGTGTGAGATGAGATGCATTCGTCTATTTGCCCTTGCATTTCCGCGGCAGGGGCAGACAAAGCTCCTGTAATAAACAAACAGACAAACTAATGACATTTTTCTTAAATGATTTAAATAAATGAGTAAATGAGAGAAACACAGCTCACCTGTAGGCGCGGCGAGGCGCTAGCGGAGCGTGCAGCTAGGGTAACCGTGTACGGGTTGTAGCCTTGGAACAGCGCCTTCCGCTGGTTGGGCCGTGAAAGGACCTGCACCCTCTCACTGGCTACTGCCTTCCTCACTGGCCCAGGTACTGGCCAGATGACTGGACGGTCCTGGGCATACTGGGGGTGGTCAGACTTAGGGACTGGGAGAGGGGAGGTGGGATGGGGAGGACGAAGGAGACGGAGAGAGTAATGGAGAGAGAGTGTGTGTGTGTGCGAGACAGTTGTAGATAGAGTAGCGACAATTTACAGGCTAAAAATGAACACCACATTTACTTTGCAATGTAGTTGGGTGGCCGTTACTAAACGTTACTTTCTGAGGTAAATACGAGGTATCCTAAGTGTCTTACGGGCAAGGAGCTGTAGTCGGGAGGAGGTTGCAGCTGGGTGGGGGGGTGCCAGTGAGGTCTTGGACAAATGGGGCGAATAGAGACCATGCCTCCGCTTGGGACAGGCCAACTGGCAGACCCTAGGACTGGCTACTGCAGTCTGCACCGCTCTGCTCAGCTAGAGAGAGAGACACACACAAAGAGAGGAAACAAGAGAGATAGATATATGCAGAGAGAGACACAGATAGAGGGTTATACATTGAGGTGTGTGTGTGGTACTCACGGAGGCCAGTAGGGGGCGGTCAGGTTCCCAGCCTATGGTGGGGAGGCGGGGCAAAGCCAGAGAACACAGTCTATTGGATGGATAGGCACTCAAAGCTGCTACACTGACCTCCCATTGGGGAGATAACCTGGAGAGTGAGGAGGAGAGTCATCATGCATTATTATACACATCATTAGCATACTGTACAACATTATGAAGTGTTACCTGCTCTGTTCAAACCCAGAATTAAGCCGCTTCCTGCCACACAGCTGGGACCAGTGGGGAGTCAACTCTACAACAAAAACAATAACATTAAAAAGGTGATTATAAAGTAAATTATCCACAACACAAACATCATAGAGCGTTTGACTAGTAACCGAAAGGTTGCAAGATCGAATCCCCGAACTGACAAGGTAAAAATCTGTCGTTCTGCCCCTGAACAAGGCAGTTAACCCACTGTTCCTAGGCCGTCATTGAAAATAATAATTTGTTCCTAACTAACTTGCCTAGTTAAATAAAGGTCAAATAAAGGTCAAATAAATAGAGACAGAAAGAGAGAGTGAAAAAGGGATGGGGACAGAAAGAGATCTTACCAAACGTGGGGGTGGAGCCATTTCTTTCAGGTGGGAGTTCATCTAGCCAGTAGACTGACCGTCTGGAAGGAAAATAATCAGTCAGTCAGTCAGTCAGTCAGTCAGTGTGTGTGTGTGTTTGTGTGGCAGTACCGGTCAGGGAATCGGAGCAGACTGGGTTTGGGCTGAGCGAGTTGCACCATCCGGGTAGCCATGGATATGTGAGCTGCTGAAGCAGAACACAAAAATGACTGTTTATTGCACAGGAGGTTGGTGGCACCTTAATTTGGGATGACAGGCTCGTGGTAATGGCTGGAGTGGAATAGGTGGAATGGTGTCAAATACATAAAATATGGTTTCCATGTGTAAGATACCATTCCATTAGCTCCTTTCCAGCCATTATTATGTGCCTTGCTCCCCTCAGCAGCCTCCACAGGTTTATTGTACTTTCCTTTAAATGTCTCTGAACACAGTGCACACACACACACACACACACCATTTCTTCATTGGGAGACAAGTGCAAAGTCAAAGGGGTAACAATAACACCTCATTATGACATGGAAATAGCCAAACAATGGCATAAACATGACATAAGAGCTGACATGACCACTAGTAAGACAATCATTTGAACCTTCTCGCAAATATGCTGTCAACTATGCACTGGATGCGAAGTTGACAACGACTTTACTTACTACTACAGTAGGAAAAATTAACCTCGAACAATGATAACATAGGCTAGTGAGTCAGTTTATGAGTACACCATATTAATTAGATACGGTTTTATAAAGTAAACGCAATATCCACGATTAGCAGCTCAAAATATGTGCACACATTATCACGTTATTTTATCACGTCGCCTACCTGCCGCTGCCTCGCGATCAACTTGGGGTGTGTTCGTAAATTCGCTCTGGAGTGCCAGAGTGCGCTCTGTGCGTCCGTAAATTTAGAGAAATGTCAGATTGTTCGTTCGAAAATTCAGAGCGCACAGTTGACGCTCTGGCCGAGGATTAGGGTTGATCCGAGCGTTCTGACCTCACAACGGCAGTCGAGCACCCAAGATAACTGGCTAAAGTTGGCTAGCTTGCTAGTTACTTCCAGACATAAATGAGAGAACACGTCACTCTACCCAGTTAACTCGCGCTAGCAGAGCAGGTTAAGCTGTTTTCATGTCATCTAGAGAGTTGGTGACTGTAACTGCGCTGCTGGCAACAATTTAATAACGTTTTTTCCTGATACCTGTACTATCCAACAGGTGTTGTGCGTTCAGAAATTCATTAGCTAGTTATTGTGTTCTGGTACTGAAATCAGAGTAGGGGTGCGCTTGTATATTCATTGTGGCAATCTACTCAGATTTCAGAGCACTCTCGGGTGCGTTCGTAAATGAACTCTGGTTATCTACTCCAATTTCAGAGCACTCTCGTTTGTGCCAGAACGCTGAATAACTGATGAATTTACGAACGTGCAACACCCATCGAAAATTACCGGTCGGTAGAAGTTGGCAAAAAAACTATGAAATTGTTGCCAGCAGCACAGTTAGTCACAAACGCTCTAGATAACATGAAAAAAAGCCTAATCTGCTCTGCTATGGCGAGTACAATGGTTAGAGTTAGGTGTTCTTTCATTTGTGTCTTGAAGTAGCTAGCAATTTAGCCACCTTTAGCCAGTTAGCTTGGGTGCTTGACTGCTAGCCAAAGCGTCCAGTGGGCGCTCTGAACGCTCCGAGAGGGAAACAAATTTATGAACGTCCAGGTGCAGTCTGAGCGCACTATGGCACTCCATATTGAATTTACGAACACACCCTAAATAACCAGCCAAGTGAATTTACGAACGCACCCTTGATGTTTATCCTTGCTTACGCTGATACTGACGCCTGGTGGTTGCTATGGTGACGCCGGTATCCACATCGTCGGCCATGTCACACACTGTGATGTGAAAGGCTTTTTATAAATATTTTATTGATTTTATTTGGATCTCTTTTAGTCCCCATTTGGACTAATCTTCCAAGAGTCCTTAAACATAATGAAGACATTATTGAACCAATATACACAGGCAGTTAGGAAAGCTAAGGCTAGCTTTTTTAAACCGAAATTTGCATCTTGCAGTACAAACTCAAAAAAGTTCTGGGACACTGTAAAGTCCATGGAGAATAAGAGCACCTCATCCCAACTACCCACTGCTCTGAGGCTAGGAAACACTGTTACAACCGACAAATCCACAATAATTGAGAATTTCAATAAGCATTTCTCTACGGCTGGCCATGCTTTCCACCTGGCTACCCCTACCCCAGTCAACTGCCAGGCACCCTCCACAGCAACCCGCCTAAGCCCCCACCATTTCTCCTTCACCCATATCCAGATAGCTGATGCTCTGAAAGAGCTGCAAAATCTGGACCCCTACAAATCAACCGGGCTAGACAATCTGGACCCTCTCTTTCATAAATTATCTGCCGAAATTGTTGCAACCCCTATTACTAGCCTGTTCAACCTCTCTTTTGTGTCGTCTGAGTTTCCCAAAAATTGGAAAGCTGCTGCGGTCATCCCCCTCTTCATAGGGGGAGACACTCTAGACCCAAACTGCTACAGACCTATATCTATCCTACCCTGCATCTCTAAGGTCTTCGAAAGCCAAGTTAACAAACAGATTACTGACCATTTTGAATGACCATCCGCTATACAATCTGGTTTCCGAGCTGGTCATGGGTGCACCTCAGCCACACTCAAGGTCCTTAACGATATCATAACCGCCATCGATAAGAGACATTACTGTACAGCCGTCTTCATCGACCTGGCCAAGGCTTTCGACTCTGTCAAACACCACATTCTTATTGGCAGACTCAACAGCCTTGGTTTCTCAAATGATTGCCTCGCCTGGTTCACCAACTACTTCTCTGATAGAGCTCAGTGTGTCAAATCGGAGGGCCTGTTGTCCGGACCTCTGGCAGTCTCTATGGGGGTGCCACAGGGTTAAATTCTCTGGCCGACTCTCTTCTCTGTATACATCAATGATTTCACTCTTGCTGCTTGTGATTCTATAATCCACCTCTACGCAGACGACACCATTCTGTATACTTATGGCCCTTCTTTGGACACTGTGTTAACTAACCTCCAGACGAGCTTCAATGCCATAGAACTCTCCTTCCGTGGCCTCCAACTGCTCTTAAACGCAAATAAAACTAAATGCATGCTATTCAACCGATCATTGCCCGCACCTGCCCGCCCATCCAGCATCACTACTCTGGATGGCTCTGACTTAGAACACGTGGATAACTACAAATACCTAGGTGTCTGGCTAGACTGTAAACTCTCCTTCCAGACTCACATTAAGCATCTCCAATCAAAAACTAAATCTAGAATCGGCTTCCTATTTCGCAACAAAGCTTCCTTCACTCATGCTGCCAAACATACCCTCGTAAAACTGACCATCCTACCGAATCTTGACTTCGGCGATGTCATCTATAAAATAGCCTCCAACACTCTACTCAGCAAACTGGATGTAGTCTATCACAGTGCCATCCGTTTTGTCACCAAAGCCCCATATACAGTGGGGCAAAAAAGTATTTAGTCAGCCACCAATTGTGCAAGTTCTCCCACTTAAAAATATTTTCATCATAGGTACACTTCAACTATGACAGAAATAAAATCCAGAAAATCACATTGTAGGAGTTTTAATTTATTTATTTGCAAATTATGGTGGAAAATAAGTATTTGGTCAATAACAAAAGTTTATCTCAATACTTTGTTATATACCCTTTGTTGGCAATGACAGAGGTCAGACATTTTCTGTAAGTCTTCACAAGGTTTTCACACACTGTTGCTGGTATTTTGGCCCATTCCTCCATGCAGATCTCCTCTAGAGCAGTGATGTTTTGGGGCTGTTGCTGGGCAACATGGACTTTCAACTCCCTCCAAAGATTTTCTATGGGATTGAGATCTGGAGACTGGCTAGGCCACTCCAGGACCTTGAAATGCTTCTTACGAAGCCACTCCTTCGTTGCCCGGGCGGTGTGTTTGGGATCATTGTCATGCTGAAAGACCCAGCCAAGTTTCATATTCAATGCCCTTGCTGATGGTAGGCTTTGTTACTTTGGTCCCAGCTCTCTGCAGGTCATTCACTAGGTCCCCCCGTGTGGTTCTGGGATTTTTGGTCACTGTTCTTGTGATCATTTTGACCCCATGGGGGGAGATCTTGCGTGGAGCCTGGTGCAGGTCTACAATTTTGTTTCTGGTGTCTTTTGACAGCTCTTTGGTCTTGGCCATAGTGGAGTTTGGAGTGTGACTGTTTGAGGTTGTGGACAGGTGTCTTTTATACTGATAACAAGTTCAAACAGGTGCCATTAATACAGGTAACGAGTGGAGGACAGAGGAGCCTCTTAAAGAAGAAGTTACAGGTCTATGAGAGCCAGAAATCTTGCTTGTTTGTAGGTGACCAAATACTTATTTTCCACCATAATTTGCAAATAAATTCATTAAAAATCCTACAATGTGATTTTCTGGATTTTTTTCCTCATTTTGTCTGTCATAGTTGAAGTGTACCTATGATGAAAATTACAGGCCTCTCTCATCTTTTTTTAGGAGAACTTGCACAATTGGTGGCTGACTAAATACTTTTTTGCCCCACTATACTACCCACCACTGCGACCTGTACGCTCTCGTTGGCTGGCCCTCGCTTCATACTCGTCGCCAAACCCACTGGCTACAGGTTATCTTCAAGTCTCTGCTAGGTAAAGCCCCACCCTATCTCAGCTCGCTGGTCACCATAGCAGCACCCAGCACCCCAAAGCCAATTCCTCCTTTGGTCGCCTTTCCTTCCAGTTCTCTGCTGCCATTGACTGGAACGAACTGCAAAAATCACTGAAGCTGGAGATTCCCGTCTCCCTCACTAGCTTTAAGAACCAGCTGTCAGAGCAGCTCACAGATCACTGCACCTGTTCATAGCCCATCTGTATACAGCCCATTTATCTACCTCATTCCCATACTGTATTTATTTATTTTGCTCCTTTTGCACCACATTAGCTCTACTTGCACATCCATCTTTTGCACATCGGTGTTTAATTGCCATATTGTAATTACTTTGCCACCATGGCCTATTTATTGCCTTAACTCCCTTATTTGACATTATTTGCACTCACTGTATTATTGACTGTATGTTTTGTTCATTCCATGTGTAACTCTATGTTGTTGTATGTGTCGAACTGCTATGCTTTATCTTTGCCAGGTCCCAGTTGCAAATGAGAACTTGTTCTCAACTAGCCTACCTGGTTAAATAAAAGGTGAAATTAAAAATAAAAAAATAAATAATTCCAATTTAAATGCATACCAATTAGAACGAAGCAATGATATTAGTATGGACAATGGAAAGTAGCAAATATATTTATCTTAACAACCCTTATTCCTTCCCCCTACCTGTGTATGTGGTTAGACTTTCAACACAGTTTTTTAAAAACAAAATTACACTTTATTTTCATAGAACATGAGAAAATCTTACAAACAGAACCACAGTAACAAACCTACCTATTATTATTTAGCTTTCATGATCAAAGTCCAAAAAAACATTCACACTTTAACACACAACTACACCAGTGTACAAAACATTAGGAGCACCTGCTCTTCCAATTACACACTGACTAGGTGAAAGCTATGATCCCTTATTGATGTCACCTGTGCGTATGAAGGGGAAGAGACCGGTTAAAGGAGGATTTTTACACCTATAGACAATTCAGACATGGATTGTGTGTGTGCGCCATTCAGAGTGTGAATGGGCAAGACAAAATATTGAAGTGCCTTTGAACGGGGTATGGTAGTACGCGCTCCGGATTGAGTGTGTCAAGAACTGCAATGCTGCTGGGTTTTTCACACGCAACAGTTTCCAGTGTGTATCAAAAATGGTCCACCACTCAAAGGACATCCAGCCAACAAGACAACTGTGGGAAGCATTGGAGTCAACATGGGCCAGTATCCCTGTGGAACGCTTTCGACACCTTGTAGTCCATGACCCGGGGAACTGAGGCTGTTCTGCGGGCGAAAGGGGGTGCAACTCAATATCAGGAAGGTATTCCTAATATTTTGTACACTCAGGTGTAAAACACCAACATTCATACATATAAGGACTGAAATAGCTTTCAAGCACACATTTATATAATAGCTTTCCACTATAGCGATGTAGCAGTCTACTGTATAACACTCTTGGATGAAACTCCCACCCTGGTACAGCTAGCTAATCAATGTGCGATACAGATGATCAATAATATTCTACTGACATACAGTAACCTGCTGTTACAGCATTTGCCTTTGGCCATATACAGTTGAAGTCGGAAGTTTACATACACTTAGGTTGGAGTCATTAAAACTTGTTTTTCAACTACTCCACACATTTCTTGTTAACAAACTATAGTTTTGGCAAGTCTGTTAGGATATCTACTTTGTGCATGACAAGTAATTTTTCCAACAATTGTTTACAGATAGATTATTTCACTGTATCTCAATTCCAGTGGGTCAGAAGTTTACATACACTAAGTTGACTGTGCCTTTAAATAGCATGGACAATTCCAGAAAACATTGTCATGGCTACAGAAGCTTCTGATAGGCTAATTGACATAATTTGAGTCAATTGGAGGTGTACTTGTGGATGTATTTCAAGGCCTACCTTCAAACTCAGTGCCTCTTTGCTTGACATCATGGGAAAATCAAAAGATTTCAGCCAAGACCTCCACCAAAAAGTTATAGACCTCCACAAGTCTGGTTCATCCTTGGGAGCAATTTACAAACGTCTGAAGGTACCATGTTCATCTATACAAACAATAGTACCCAAATATAAACACCATGGGACCACGCAGCCGTCATACCGCTCAGGAAGGGGACACGTTCTGTCTCCTAGAGATGAACATACTTTGGTGCGAAAAGTGCAAATCAATCCCAGAACAACAGCAAAGGACCTTGTGAAGATACTGGAGGTACAAAAGTATCTATATCCACAGTAAAATGAGTCCTCTATCGACAACCTGAAAGGTCACTCAGCAAGGAAGAAGCCATTGCTCCAAAACCGCCATAAAAAAGCCAGACTACGGTTTGCAACTGCACATGGGGAGAAATTACCTCTGGTCTGATGAAACAACTTATTGTGTGAAGCTTGTGGAAGGCAACCCTAAATGTTTGACCCAAGTTAAACCATTTTAAGGCAATGTTACCAAATACTAATTGAGTGTATGTAAACTTCTGACCCACTGGGAATGTGGTGAAATAAAATAATTCTCTACTATTATTCTGACATTTCACATTCTTAAAATAAAGTGGTGATCCTAACTGACCTAAGACAGGGCATTTCTACTAGGATTAAATGTCAGGAATTGTGAAAAACTGAGTTTAAATGTATTTGGCTAAGGTGTATGTAAACTTCCAACTTCAACTGTAATAGTTTAACCATTGTGGTTTCCGCCAGAACCATGTTGACGCTCTAAGAATAACATCACACAATTCCACAGCAGCCATGTTAGCATTTCCGCAGACGACAACACCATCTGTATTAGTATCATAAATAGCCATGTCCCACTCTATTGCCTATATATAGCACTACTTTTGATCAGAGTGCACTAAAGTAGTGCACTACATAGGGAATAGGGTGCCAGTTGGGATGCAGATAATGAGTGGAGAAGGGTCAGAGGGTCTGTACTATGACAGGGTAGAGCAGAGACAGGTGTTCAGCTCCTCTGATAGGTAGTTTGTGCATGGTGTAGTAGTGGATGACCTCTGGTACAGAGGAGAATGGAGGACTGTTCTCTCCCAGGACGTAACGACTCTCTGAACTCCGAGTGAACTTCATATGCATGAAGCCCTGACAACTCCTGAAAGAGAGCGAAATAGAGATCAGCGTTATAAAATCCTTAACACCTTATTAGGGCCTAGATAAATATGGAAAACCCATGGAAAACAGATTTATGATGATGTGATTGGAATAATGTAGAACATTAGTAGAATGAGAGAGGGAGAGTGTGTAAAGGTACCTGAGGGAGAGAGAGTAGTCTTGTGGGCAGGCCTGGCTCTTCCTCACCAGGTAGGAACTCTCTTTGCACAACGTCAGTAGAGTCTCTGCCTCCACACGACTCACAGAACCGTGGTACCACCTGCAAGGGGGACATATTACTGTGTGACGCATAGCAAGGGACACAAAACAGTGTGACACATGGCCAGGGGGAGCTTCTTGAATTATCCTGAGTCAGCGGTTGAGGGAAGGAACTTACACCTGTCTCTCCAGGGGCAGGCAGGGGTCCACTCTCTCACCCAGGACAGGGGTGGTGTCACCAGGCCTCAGAAGGCTAGCTGCGCCCCCTGGGGCTGTGGGGCTGGTCCTGGGTAGTCTGGCCTGGTCTGACTGGGCTAACGACTTCTCCCACTCTGCCCCCTCAAACTTCACTACAAATGGAGAGTTTTATTAGCCAACTACTTAAATACCTGGGCAACAGGTAGCTTAGCAGTTAAGAGCATTGAGCCCGGTCACTGGTTCAAATCCCGAGCAGACGAGGTGAAAAAGTGTGCCCTTGAGCAAGGCACTGAACTCTAATTGCTCCTGTAAATCACTCTGGATAAGAGTGTCGGCTAAATGGCTAAAATGTAAAACTGCAGCATCTACTGAGTGCCTCCTACACCAGAATAGATCAGAGCACTGGTCTACTTGCTAGAGCTTTAGAGATTTACGTGTTTTAGAGCCCAACAATTCAGTGATGCTTTCCTCTATTAGATATCTACCTGCTAGAGCTTTGGAGAGGTTGTCCTTCTTCCATTCCCAGGGCTGGTCGTACTCCTCTGCTGGTCTCTCATCGTCCTGGGGCAGCCTGCTCTCTCTGACCTCTCTCTGGAAGAGGAGGAGGAGAGGATGTAGGAGGATGATGAAATCAAAACAGAGAAGAAGAAGAAGATTGTTACCGTTTCGTTCCTGAGGAACTCTCTCCCCTGCTGCTGCGGTGGCGCCCCCCGGTGGCGATGTCGAGTCCTCTCATCGTAGGGGTCATCATAGAGTTGATCTCCGATCCCAGCCCCTGACCTTCCATTGCCCACTCCTGGCCGGCCCCGCTGGAGCTCTACACACACAATCAATAAATTAACTATAAGTCTATGCATCTCAGTAGTATGTCAGTCATTTTAGACAGCCAGGCGTGAAGTCCAAGGTGTGGGTGTGTAGGCAACAGCTAAAAGGAGCCGACCTGTGATGACCCTCTGGGCTTCAAAGGGTTCCATGTAGCTGCTGCTGTGCCCTGGACGGAGACTGAGACCTAGGATAGGGTTAGGGCTGAAGGCTACCAGGGTAGGACTGGTGATGGGGCTGAGGTCCAAGGTAAGGTGTGGGTTAGGGTTAGGCTCCCAATCTGTTCTAAGCCGAGGAACTGGTCTGGCATCAAACGGGTCTGAGTAGTCGGTGTCGGAGTCCCCTACTACTGTAGGAGCAGAGGGAAGCACCTGAAGAGAGTGATGGAGGGTGGGTGGGATAGTGAGGAAAAAGGGTAAACAAAAATATTTAAAGAGTCAAAGCCATAAATGAAGAGAATCATGTGGATACAAAGAACATGAAAGAGGGAGAAGATCAAAAACAACAACTGTCATTCCATACCGGTTCTTGGTGGATGGTGACGGGGCTGACGGGGACCTTACTGCGACGGAATTCCTGAGAGTCCACCTTGATCAGCCTGTGTTTGGGAGACACCACCTTCACCTGGAATACATTATAACAACCTTAAAAGACCTGTAATAACATGGTCATAACACCTGTAAAGCCATGTGTTTGATACTGTTAGAGCCATCGCATTCCAGCAATTACATTGAGTCAGCCCTCCTATATCTCCGTCAACCAGCCGCCTCTGCTGTAATAACACGGTCATAACACAACATGTTCATGCCCTATAAGATAACATTGCCCACCTCTGCATCGTTGGGAAGGACAGAAGCCAAGGCGGGAAACGCATGCAGGCTTACTGTCCCCCTACAGCCACCGTAGCAGCCATTTTGTGATTTCTCTGCGCTCTGGTATGGGTCTTCAAAGTCCAGGTCTTTCTGGGCTCTGTAGGCCCTCAGGATCTCACTCTCTGTGTTGTCAGGATGCGGAAGCTGGGGGGCGTCACGACGGCTGCCGAAGTTCAGGTAGTCCTTTAACCACTTTGCCATGGGTCTGAGGGAAGGAGAATAAAGGAGAATATTACATCATATCTAACTAACACTGTCAACACTTCCAATAATGTGCTTACCGTGACAATGGAATCAGTCAAAACAACACACACTGGCATTCAGTGGATGCTCATCAGACTGGGTGTGAGAGGGAATATGGGAATAAAACACTGGGTCTGGCAGTCAGTCATTGGACAATGTAAGTGATCAGGGTAGGTCAGACAATTTATCTAAGAGGAATATTAACGTTCTAATGTAACTAATGACATAACTTGATTGGTATGGGCAGTGGGCATGAAAGGAGGAGGAAAGACTGGCCTGATAGACCTGAGCAGGAAAAACTCTGGGCCCTAGTTATTTAAAGGCCAAACATATTGAGCAAAAGAAAGGAATCTTTCAATCACACTAGCTACCTATGTAATCTTTGCTTTGTGACAGGAGGATCGGAACTAGATAAAGCTAAGTAGCTGAACTGGAATGCATTCATCAAACTAACGTTTGAGAGAGTAGTAACTGTTTGTTATCTGGCTAGATATAGTACTGTATTTCCAGATCCGTCTATTTACAAGAAGGCTATATTTTGTTTGAATCTGGAAAGCGACAGACAAGCTAGTCAGGGATCTACCTTCGAATGTTTGGCTATTGGCTGGCTAGCTATAATCAGCTGCTGTTAGCTAGCTAGACATGTTTGGTGCAGCATAGCTAACCTTAGCTAATGCAGCTTATATTTGCATAATATAAAAACGATACTGTCATTACTTACGTTTTGATGGAAATCGGGGCCGTTAGCCAATGACGTATTTAATTGTGTGTCCACCCCCAATGAATTCACAGAAATGTCATTGTAGCTTGCTAACGTTAGCTTGTTAACTTCCCTCGGCTTGAGCTGAAAAAAAGTTCGCCTGCCACCAACGTAAATTAACTACGCTACGTCAGTCAGTTTAAAACAAAGATTAAATGCATTTTGTAGAATATTATTTCAGTTAGCAAGCTAGCTAGCTAGTTGGCTAACGTTACAATTTCTATCTAGCTTAACTAATTCGACTATTTTAGTCCGAAATGGTTATCTAACTGAGCTATAATAAGAAGGGTTAACGTTAGCTAGCTACAAGAAAGTATTATTCGGTGGGGTTTAACGGCGGTTGGCATCCAATATTAATGGCCTATTACCGCCACCAAATGGACTGGAGTATAAATCCATTATATTTTGCAATACAAAAAACCCTTCACTCATTATTAAGAACCCACCACCCAATTTCACTATTTTGAACCCATCTTATCCTATACCAGGCATGGCCTGGGAGGACGGGACACCATTCAACACACTCTCTTCTGCTTTAAAATCTCGTAAACCAAAGTACGTCTCTGAGGCTGCCACCACAACAACTATTTTCTGTGATTTTACATTCTATTCCTGCAGGACAGTTGACAACCATAGCAATAAACACAAAAGCCAACCTTACTGAAGCACATTGCATTTGTAGGCCTATCACTCTGTACTGGCAAAATTCTACTACTCACCTGGAGCCTCTTAGATCCCTTACCCTTGACACATCTTCCTCTACTTTCTTCACTGCCTCAGCATATGACACCTTCTGTACAACTCTGATCATGGCAACTTCAACCTGCCTCTGGACACTTCTGATCCCCAGGAACATGAGCACCCCTACAGTTAGCCCTAATTTGGACTAAAGGAGCCTAACGTTACTCATTAGTCCAAGGACCTTACATTTTCTGTTTAATTGGTGAATTGGCTCTGGAAACCAAAACAGACAAATACTCCATCTAAACGTGAATCGATTCTCAATTGCAGTATTGTTCTAGAAACATAAATCCCTCTACTTTCAAATTACCTCAAAATAATATCACAAAACATACACTTAATGTCCACTTAACCAGTTAGATTAGATGCTTTTATTAGTCACACACACAGGGTCGCATTTGTAATTGCGGGGTACAGTGAAATGCTCACTTTTGTGTCTAGGTATACAGACGAGGAGGCATACAAAGGTATGTCAATTGGTATTGGTATGTTATGCAGATCACATTTACCATCCTCCCCCCTTACCTCTTCAATGAATATCCCATAAGCCTCTACATTATAACCAAGGTATGTGTATGGAAAGCATTATCAAAAGTTATTTTATTTTACATTCAGCATATTCTTATAGCCTACATATTCTTACCTCTTTGTTGATTGATATCCATTAAATTGTGTCCATTTTCTGTTTTAGAAAGATTTGCACATATATGTAAAGATAGTTGGTATCATCACAAAAAAGATATATATTTAGATCATACAAGGGAAAAACCTGCAAGAACCCCCACCAAGTAAGGAGGTTCTACCATGAACCCGACCCCCTATGGGGTTCCTGGAAGAACCTTTTGATGGGCCGTTTTGAGTTCCAAGAACCCTAAGGGCGTAGGTAGCATTTGTACTGTTGAACCATACCATTGTCCCTGGTCACCTTGGTGTGTTTAAAAGCAGTTTATTTAACACAGTTGCAGCTGACAGTAATTTTCAGTGAACACACATTTGTGGCATCTGTCTTCTGTTGACACACAGGTGTTCGGAGACACAAATAGCTAATTAGCCTTTATGCTAGTCTTTATGCTTCCAAAACCATACCACAAGCAATGCATGTTAATGTTCAGACCGAGTGTTGCAGTTCTTAACAAAACTCCCTCCTAAAGAAGACTCCTTCATCCAATGACTTATGTGTAATGTAATGGAACACATAGTCATACTGCTTTATCGATGCTACAAAATCCTTTGTCCCATGCCCTCCTGCACACTTCTCACATATAGGAATCTCCCTTCTACACACTGCTGCAAGCTCGGCACCTGAAACACCGTAGTGGGTTCGGCACAAAAGCTCTTACGGGATAACTGATATAGCCTAACATGACTTTGTTGGGTAACGACTCAGAATTAAAACTCAAAAAGGCAGTGACTCCTCTGTTTCACCATTCTCACGACCGGGTCTGCGTTGCACCAAACGGTGGGTGTCACAGACACCGGGAATCATCTATTAGTTTCTCCACCTTATCCCAGTAATCACTCCTTTCAATGGCACTGTTTCTTAGAGCAAAGCAAGTAACAGGTCTTGTCCCCAGCTCCCTCTGGGTGGAAGAAACACAAAAAAATAATCACAAGTCCACTTTGGGTTACCTTCACTGATTCAGCAGTACCCAATTCCATTTTCATCCAACCAGAAACCACATGTGTCCACTTTCTCCAAAAATGTCACTCCTACTGGGCCAGAATCATCTTCATCATGACAATCAGTGTGAGGCTCGGGCTCAGAGATCTTTACCACATAGTGATAGTGACGTGTGAGCGAAACTGAGAATGAATGGGCCAACATTTAATATTGTTCTTACTGACAACCCGCCCCCCCAAAAAAAACTTTGGCTTACATTTATACTATTTAACGCAGGCTGTCTGAATATTTTTACTAAATGTATATATTTTCTATTCACTTAAAAAAAGTGTTTTTAGGAATAAACAAAAACTCCACTTACAGGGCACGTGCATGCCAAGCCCCTTTCGGAAATGTACCCTACCATCCCGGCAGATGGCAATGTTGATCTGGCATTGGTAGTTTCATCTTTCATTCCAAACGCATTAGTAGCCAGCAATACATTTGAACCGCCCCATCCACATCTGCTTCCACAGAGACACGGCACGATGCAAGCTTGTCACAATGAATGTGCAGGAAGAGAGTTGACGTGCTGTACAGCATTGGAGACAGGGGCCAAATCTAACTTTCCATGCCAGATGAGGTGGAAGAGAAGGAGGACATCGGAATGTAGTAGTTCCCCAGGACAAGTGGGGAGTTAGACTGGACTGTGTGCAAGAGAGAACCGTTTATTTTATTGTTGCCATTGTTACAATCACTTGATTGTTGTTGAGTCAAGTCCACACCAGTGCCTGTTTAGCAACAAATTTAGTGTGATAACTTGAAGTTCAATCAAGGAGCATTTTAGGAAAAGTTATCTGCTTCTGACACATTGATTTCATGTTCTAAACTCACAAAAGCAGCCTACTACAGCAGACAATTTAAGTCTCTGGGTAAATTCACTTGTAGATGGTTATCAAGTAAACTCTTTGTGGCAGGTAGCCTAGTGGTTAGAGCGTTGGTCCAGTAACCGAAAGGTTGCTAGATCGAATCCCTGAGCTGACAAGGTACAACATCTGTCATTCTGCCCTTGAACAAGGCAGTTAACCCACTGTTCCTAGGCTGTCTTTGTAAATAAGAATTTGTTCTTTAACTGACTTGGCTAGATAAATAAAAGGTTCCATAGAAATACAATTGTTTATCTGCAATACAGGCCTATATTTACATTCTCCACACCCAGTGTCTCTACTGGACCGGTTCAGAGACCCTTGCCCTATAACACACAACTTAAAAATAAACATTTTTTAAAACTTAGCTTGGACCTAAAGTACATTTTTATGACTCCAGAAAACTCAGACATTGTATTCAACAACAACAACAAAAAATCTGATTGGGTAGGGCACAAGAGAAAATAGTTTAGAATGTGCCACAGTGCAAGAAAACATTTAGAGAACCACTGATTTAGAGGTAAATGAGTATATAATGAAAAGCCAAAACATGACTTACACCTTTACAAAGTTGGAGGGTAGTTGGTAGACGGACATTTCAAAATATATTTTCTAAAATCACAGGTGAAAACTAATTACATTGGGGTAGGGGTCACAACGCAGAATGATACAATTCAGCCCTTTAACTCTCCTATATACCCTGAAACAAATACAGTAGTTTTAAATCATCACAGGCATCAAATTGCTTACCCCTTTCTTACACCTAATAACCATCCTTATGTTGTGATCTTGAAAATCCAAAACTGTTCTGGGTTGTGTGGAAGAGGTGAATTGCCCAACAACATATCAACACATTTCCATATCACGAAGTTCAGACACCGACTGAGCATTTTGGTGAGCCAAAGCATCGCCAGCCTTTCTCTCATTCACTGTTGTTGCTGTCATCACTGTCGGAATACGTCCCCAGGAGACTGAGCGACGACGACCCATTCTGTGCTGTGATTGGCTTAGTAGCCTCCATCAGTACAGTAGCAGCTGCCTTTGAAACTGCAAAGCAGGAAGTACCGAGGTTAGAATGACAAAGTCTACACCCCTTCGTCATTGATTGGTCAACAGTAAAGATTATTCAATAAAGTCTTTGTTGTCGTTCAAATGTTTTCATTGAGAAATACTGCACCAAACATATTAGTTGGATTTAAAATTGCACGCCTAAGATCTCCTTGGCAAAATGACTTTGGTCGCCAGCTGTACGGTGTTTCCTCCGACACATTGGTGCAGCTGGATTTGCGGGTTAAGCGAGCAGTGTGTCAAGAAGCAGTGCGGCTTGGCGGGGTCGTGTTTTGGAGGACGCATGAATCTCGACCTTCGCCTCTCCCAAGTCCATACGGGAGCTGCAGCGATGGGACAAGACTAACTACCAATTGGATATCACGAAATTGTGGATAAAGTTTAAAAAAAAAATGTTTTAAACTATGCCAGATTTGTTGAGTTCTATTTTGAGGAAGTGTACACTGGCTACAACGTCTCAAAATGCACAAAGTACTGTTACTGATTTTTTTTCTAGTTTTTCAAGCAAAGGTCTTTTAAAGGAGTATGTAAGCACACTAGTTCGGCTAGGCGCCTGCAGAACAGGAAATCACCCCATTGTATACGGAGTCATTTCGATATTGCAGCTTCTGTCAAAGCCTCCATAGCTCACCTGTCTGTGTGTTAGAGCCTGCAGGATTTACTGTGGTACCAGGTTTGGGGACAGAGGTCACTGGTTTCTTCCTCACCACCAGTGTTCCCAGTACCCCTCCACCTCCCAGCCCCCCCACACTTCTCTCCCAGCTCTCCACCTTGGCCTTCTTCACCCCCCC
Source organism: Oncorhynchus mykiss (assembly GCF_013265735.2). NCBI lineage: Eukaryota > Metazoa > Chordata > Actinopteri > Salmoniformes > Salmonidae > Oncorhynchus > Oncorhynchus mykiss. The sequence goes on from NC_048582.1 coordinate 18,900,514, forward strand.
CACTGACAGGCCCTGCAGAAACAACACACAGGACATAAGTAGGCATGTTGGTTAACATGTATTGTGAGGCCTGTGTGTGTTTGGTCTGTGTGTGTTACCTGTGGGTCAGTGAGTCTGTCTGTGGTGAGGATGTCAGTAGGTCTGTCTGTGCTGGGTTTCTTTGGTCTGCTGCTGCTCTCCTGGTCTGAGTCAGAGTCGGAGTCTCTTAACCTCTTCACTAGAGCTCTCTCTAGCATCTCCCTGTAACACATACACAACCATTTTGTTATTTTGCTATATTTGCACCATTTCTCAAAAAAATTGCTTAACAATTTCCCTCTTTCTTCTCATCAACCTTCCTCTCTGTCTGTACTCACCGTGTCTCCCTCTCGTCCTCCTCCTTCTCCTGCTCTTTGGTCCTCTGCTCCAGCTCTTTGTATGTTCCCAGCATTCCTTCGAAGTCCACCGAAGCCTGTCTCTGGTTCAACTCCTTGAGCTCCTGAAGATTCTCCAGAACCTCCATCTCCATCTTAGAGTCCCGCGTACGGTTCTCCAACACCTAGAACATCATCAGTACGGCTCTTCAACACAACATCAGTACTGTTCTCTACAAACCTGGTAGAGAAAATATCATCAGTCTGTCAGGTTCTCCAGCACTGTTTCTAGAGATATACCTTCATAGGGTTGTTCAACTCTTCCTCCTCTCTGTCCTTAGTTATCTTCTTCTCCTCCTCCTCTAGAAGTTTCTCTGCCTGGAAGTTCCTTGTGGCACCGTGTTCCATGGCATAGTCTGTGTTCTCTGGATCAGTCTATAGACAACACACACTGGGTGAGTACACAAACTGTTCTAAGACGTAGTTGATGTTTTATGGATTAGTCTACAGACACACACACAGAAACAGATTTACCTTAAAGGTGATCTCAGCCAGGCATCGTGTACACTTGATGTAGAAGCGGAAGATGGGCAGTCCCATGTAGAGCTCATTCATCACAGTCTCCTTACGGGCGTTGAACTTCTTCCCCTTGTAAATGTACTCCCCACAAGTCTTACACCTGCAAGAAACACACGCATGGACAGGGTCAGGGCACACACACCTCATGGTACCTGTTTCCGGGCAGGGTTGTAGAGTGTTAACATACCTCATGTTGAAGGGAGCCATCAGCCGGACCACATACTGCCTGTCTTTAGGGAGCTTAAGTTTGGGTATTTTAGCCGGGTCGAAGTCTGGCGGGTAGTATTTCTACAGGAGAGCGAGCACAGTCAGTCAGCAGTGTAATTTAACTACGAAATATCTGATTCACATTGCCTTTATCAGTCAATAGCTACAACGAGAGTAAAACATAGAATAATTAGACAAACACAATTCACAAAGAGATGAAAACATTCAAAGTTTACAGTGAGAGCCTATTCTAAATCAGTATATCCTCATAAGCAAAGATAGACAGGAAACATAACTAGTTAGTTAGCTACAATGAGTACGACTACTAGCTATATAGCTAGCTAAGCGTATTGAGCTAACTACTACTATTGTGTAACTAGGTGTCATGATAAGCATAGAACAGTTTTTGCTTCAATGGCCAAGACTGATTAGCAACACGCAGCTTGCTGCTAGCTAGCAAACATTGCATTCGCTAAACAACTGCCCGTTTTCAGCGAATCGAGAAGAAATCAAGACATAGCAAACAAGAATTATGCATACGTTTAACACTTTTCTTTCTGACATTCTTAATTGGAAATAATAGCGAACTGTAGCGACGAAATGGAAGGATAAACTGTGATGATGTTAGCTAAACAGATCGCTAGCTTGCTGTTAATGCGATGTCTGAGCAGAGCAGAAAATAACTTCCGCTTCCAGTCTAGGTCCAGTCTTCACAATAAAAGTCGCTCATGTCGAAAAGCACGCATTTAATATTAATAAATATATAAATATAATTTTATGATTTATATTTTAATTAAAAACAATGATTGTGTCCATGAAAGTGGGGTTGAGTCCCTACCACAGTATCTAAGGAATAGAGTGTCAACATGGATCTGCATCACAGCAATATAAGTTATGGATTAAATTTGCCATCACAAGAGAGGGTTTCAGAATGACATCCATTGAAAAAAAACATATTTTTTTTTTGTGAACTGAGGAACCGGGACTTGAACCTGAGTTGCTCTCGTGAAAGGCAATCACGCTACCGCATCTTTCCAACAGGGTTAACCAACTTAGTTGGATTTGTAAGGTGGCTCATTAGAGAGGATTCTTTCAATATACATGTTGTTTATAGCAGTGAATAAAAACAAATATTTGAAATGGCTCATTGTGATAAGGCCTTTATTTCCTGTGATAACTTTAGGATGTCTCCTCAGTCTCCTCAGTATGAGATCTCATGTTATATAGCATGAAAGCTAATGAGCAACTGAAACATTTTCCAGTGTTTTTTTACAGCAATACAATTAATTTCCTGTATTTAACATCATGTGCTTGGTCAATTTTGTTAAACATTTTTTTATTTAACTAGGCAAGTCAGTTATGAACAAATTCTTATTTACAATGAAGGCCTACACTGGCCAAACCCAGATGTTGGGCCAATTGTGCACCACCCTATGGGACTCTTAATCTCAGGCTGGTTGTAATACAGCCTTGAATTGAGCTCAGGCTCAAGCACTGAGATGCAGTGCCTTAGACCGCTACGCCACTTGGTAGCCCCAATAGGAGAGGTTCAGCATGAAAAATTGTTTATATTTTCACAATCTAAACGTAAATATTTTGGCCAAACTGGTGGCAGTTGAAGAGTTAATTGCAAACTACGTCATTTAGATTTTTTTTACCCCTTCGGAGGACAAATATATTTTTTTGCTACATATACATACATTTTACCTATACATTTTACATACATATGTCATTGTAGATTCAAATGTTTTTTTCATTAATTATGTCATTTTCTCTTGAACCATATGGGCCTGATTCTAATAATTAGTTGGTTGATGAACTGAATCAGGTTAGTTACAAGAGGGGTTGGAGTGAAAACCTACATGACGGTAGCTATCCAGTAACAGGGTTGGAGAGCCTTGTTCTGAGCCCTGTTCTAACCTAGAAATTAATGGATAATAAATAATTAATTAATATTTTATATGAGTACATTTGTAAAAGTATGAATTACCAAAGTTAACATAGATTTCCATGTTCCATGTTTGGTAAATTACCTGTAGTTTTACAACCCTAGTGTTGCACAATATCAAATCAACCTAGGGCAGGCACTGTTAGCTAGGGGGTAGGGACTTTATTTGGAATCCAGCCAATGAGAGGAGACTTTGGATTGTGGGCAGGTTTGCAGAACTGTTAATATTAGAATATTAGTCAGTCAGTCAGTCAGTCACTGTAGCCTGTCTGTTCTTAACATAAGAGGAATGTACGTCCAGCATTGTGTGTGTGTTCTATTCTGGCTGTGTGTGTGTGCTGTGGTGACTCTTCTCAGCGGTGTACTCAGCAGCGATGGGACGGTTCTGACGGTTCCATCAGGAGAGAACAGAGCAGAAAGGGGTGAGACTGCATTCTCAGAAATGAGGACCTGTCTGGAATACTTAAAAATAGCTATCTTCTCTCATTTCCTTCCATCTCCACATCCCCTGTTTCTTTCCTTTCTCTGTCTCGCCCCCTCCCCTCTCCACCCCTATTTCCTACTTTCCCATTTTCTCTCTCCCCTTCCACTGCTCTCTCCCTCTCCCCTGAGTGTATTTGGGGGTGACTTCTGAGTGTGTGTATCCTATGCCACTGGCAGACCCCCCCTCCCCTCCAGAGGTACGTTGCTGGTCTCCCAGTTACCCCTTCAAAGCCCTCTGCTCATGGCCTGAGCCTCCACAGACCCAGCTTCCCATACAGTACATCGCCACCTACAGGTACACTGTTTGTTTGTGTGTGTGTGTGTGAGAAAGAGTTTGAGAGAGAAGCTTATAGACGCTCAAAACATCCCCCTTTCTCAGTTAATCTCTCCGTATGTCCTAGTATGAAAGGCGGAGAGATCCAGCAGTGCCATCCCTACCCTACCTCCGTGCATCCTCTCCCCAGCCCAGAGTCCTCTCTCCCTGGGGTGAATGGCTCCTCTCCAGGGGCAAGGTGGCTCTGTGTCCTAAAGGGTTTAAAGCTCTACACGTCTTACACGCTCAACATCACAGGAGTCAACCGTATGGGCAGCGCCTCCCACCTACAGGCCTTCACTGTAGAGGACATTGGTAAGAACCTGTCTCTCTGTCTCTGTGGCTCCTACCTATTGGAATAGTAGTAGCAGAATCATTGTGTGTGTGTGTGTGTGTGTGTGTAGTGAAGCCGGACCCCCCTGTGAATGTGACTGTGCAAGTCATTCCCGGGAAGCTGAGGCTGTTAGTGAAGTGGGCCCCTCCCCCTTCCTGGTCTGACCGCACCCTCTTCCCCCTGAAGTACCAAGTCAAATTCCACTGGGACAACAAGGGTACCCCACATGAGATCACTGTGAGTGCAGACTCTTATTTTGTCTGTGTGACCCTGTCTTTCTCCCCTTTTCTCACTCTCTCTCCCCCCCCCCCCCCCTCTCAATCTCTCTGTCTCCCTTTGTCTCTGTAGTTGGATCCGTTTGAGGACACCAAAAAAGTTCTACCAGGGCTGTCTCCTGAGAGGTCTTATCTAGTTCAGGTGTGTTCCATGGAACTGATGGGGCTGGGACAGAGCAGTGATTGGAGCCTACCTATTACTGTCACTATGCCTGCACACTGAACACACACACATACACACTGAGATAACACAGGCATATATGCGCATGTGTACACACACATACACACACACACACAGAGATCCCACACATAGATCAACACAGATCACACCCATAGATCAACCGCATTTGTAAACCACAACTTGACTTAACAATGATAATAAAAACACTTGATTTGTAAAGCATGTTTCCAACATTGTGCTAAATGTGCTCATTAAAACAACACAGTGGTATTTAACTCAGAACTGACTCCAGCATTTCCACAAACTCCGTGTGAAACTCCAATAAAAATCAGTCGGAAACAACCACCACCAGAGGAGTAATGAACTCTGAGTGTCTGATGCCCAGGGAGAAGGCAGGAGGTCTGGGGAGGTGGAGCAGGACCTTCTCCGGGCTGTGGGTCCCTGGCCCAGGCTTCTGAGACTGATCGCTGGCCCGGGTAGTCCGGCTCTGGATCAAAATTAAAATCACATCCAACTTTATTTTAAGGGAAACATCCCAATACTCTAGTCTAGAGGAAGAGATATGCAAGAAAATACTATACAAAATGTTCAATTGTACATAAATAAATAGCTAAAAAGCTAATTGAATACACCTACAGCCTACATAAATAAAAGATCACGCTATGAACCTGCATAGAGAAGGACGGCTGTGTGAGGTAGACGCTGGGATCAGTACTGTTGTAGCGTCCTGGTCCAGAGGTCATGGACCGGTCTTCTGATGGAGCTCCTACCTGTCTGCGCCCCGCCAAGCTGTAGCTGGCACTGGACGGCTTGTGGGGCACCTGGGAACCCAGCAGGTTAGGGTGGGTGTACCTGGGAGGATGATTAAAATGATATTAATCATCTCCCGGGTGGCACAGTGGTCTAAGGCACTGCATCGCAGTGCTAGCTGTGCCACCAGGGACTCTGGGTTGGAGCCCAGGCTCTGTCGCAGCCGGCCGCGACCGGGAGGTCCATGGGGCGACGCCTAGCGTCGTCCGGGTTAGGGAGAGTTTGGCCGGTAGGTATATCCTTGTTTCATCGCACACTAGCGACTCCTGTGGCGGGCCGGCGCAGTGCACGCTGACCAGGTCGCTAGGGGCACGGTGTTTCCTCCGACACATTGGCTTCCGGGTTGGATGCGCGCTATGAAGCAGTGCGGCTTGGTTGGGTTGTGTTTCGGAGGACTCTCGACCTTCGTCTCTCCTGAGCCCGTACAGGAGTTGTAGCGATGAGACAAGATAGTAACTACTAAAAACAATTGGATACTATGAAAAGGGGGTAAAATAAAAATAAATAAAAGAATGATATGAATCATATAGCGTCACTCTTTACCCCCTCTGTCTCTCTCTTTCATTTGTACCGGTCAGGCGGGCACAGAATCCATTATACGGTAGTGTGACAGAGAGCCAATAGTGTAGGAGGAAGGTCTGAGATGAGCTTTCTCTGGGCTGTAGGGACCTGCAGTCTGGAAGAGAGAGGGGAGGAGAGAGAGGGGTGAGAGAGATAAAGAGAGAGAGAGGGGGGGGGGGGGTGAGAGAGAATGTAAAGAATGTCCCGCAGCCCACTGGGGTGATACAGTTTGATTGAACAATTTATCTGATTCAGGGAGTAGCTAGTCTAAACGGCGCGTCTTGCCCTGCCTAGCATAGAGTAAGAAGGGGTACCGACGCGTCCGAACCGGGTCATCTTGGCATCGATGTGGTACTGGGGTCCTGGACTGCAATCCACGGAGACCACTGTGGAGAAGAACGCACAATAATTAATAATAATAAAGGTCAAAGGTGAATTTAAAGGTCAAACTTTAGGAAAATGTCAGCAGTATTTTCCATCGACTTCTGCTTCATGCCCTACTTGCCTGGAGTGTGAATCCTCACGGCAATGGTGTGAATAAGGTCTACTCACCATACAAGAGAAAAAAGCAAGGAGACTGAGTTTGACCTCAGAGACTTACTATTGCTGCTCATACGTCTGTGGAAGGTGTAGGCGGGGCTACTGTGCTTGGCGCGGTCATGGTTGACGTAGCCAATGGTTGGAGGGAGAGCATAGTGACCGGGGCCTGGCCCTAGCAACAAGTAATGATGGTGATGATAATGATCATGTTTATTTTCCAGTCATGTAAAACAAAAATACATTTTTTCCCCATATTCCTGCTCCTCCAGTTTCTAGAGCTTCTACATTTCACTTTTCCATTGATGTTAAAACAGAAATATGACAGTGTTGAGTACGGTCCCTGTCAACTAAATTAAAGTTGTAATGTAAACATGTTGCATAACAGATGTCTTCAATAAACCTTTCTCTCTGCCAGCAATTATCGGAAGCCTCTTAACCTCCATGATTTGTCGATCTCTCTCTCTATTTTCCTACCCCCTCCTCTATTCCTCTTTTACACGTTGTTCTTCTGTCACTCCCAGCTAGGGTTGCCAATCCTCAGAGAATGCTTTCTCTCCCAGAGCAGTCAGTTGTGTCTGTGTGGGCAGCCCTGTGATTCGCTGGCAGCTAGAAATGCAATCACCAATCAGCACAATAATAACAAGCAGGAGAAGAGATTCGGTCTGGTTTGATCCTCTGTTAGTCCACATCTGTTAGTCACGTCTGTCGACAAAACTTTGTTAGACCACTTCAGTCAAAAGGTATCCCAGAATAAGTTGACAACTCTACTCCGTGCACACAGATCTCTCTCTCTCTCTTTCCTCCATTCTGCAGCCCTGGGAACACCTGAATCACCATCTCACTTCTCTTCTTAGAGTTCATGTGTCATAGAGGCGACTCGATGTCCATGTGATGAGTACACTTCCCTGGCGACTGAAGACTAGCTTTTCCAGGCTTTAGCTCAGCTGGTTAATAATGTTGTGGCACGCAGATGACCAAGGTTAAACCCATTTAGTCACGCATAGACAATTAGCTACACTTTGCCCACCTGCAGCAATCGTTAGATGCCCCCTCTGTCTCTCTGGTACAGACTGTGATGCAGGAGGTATTTCAAATCTGACCCTTCAAAGGGAGACTCAGCAGTAGGATATCATCGCACATATTGGGGCAACTTCCTGCTTAACATACATACATGAACAACAACAGAATTCAGATTTACCAAGACTACCACTATTGTCTCTCCCTAATTTGCATTGCTGCTGATTCTGTAAGGAGAAATCTGACCGGCATAATGATGTCATATTGCTGAGTGTAGCTTTAAGTTACTGTATAGGATATCTTTTCATAAAGGGTGCTGGGAGGCAGAGAGAGGTAACTAAAGGTTGTGGGCAGAGCCCAGACCAACAAACACGGGTTAATTATTAACAGGCACTGACTCAGGACACCCGCAGGCCGCAGTAACGGGAACTTGCAGCCATGTCATCAACATCAGACAGACAACGTGGGCGTTGACCTCTAAGCATGCTGGATAAACAGAGTCGGGTTGCTACCAATTATGTATCGCCACAAGCTTGCCACTGTAGTGAACATGAAAATTGGACTCCTAAAATGCTCTGTCACAAAGTACTTTTAGAATAAAACAGGGCACAGGAGTCATTGGTGATGTAAGACCAGACATGTATAAACTGGGTTAATGGAGTGATGTATAGATTACATATAGAGAACATCATTCCTGTTTCCCCAGTGTAACATCAGTAGCAGAAACATGACAGGCTATAAGTGCATAGAGGAACACAGCTGTGTGTCTGGGTGTGTGTGTGTCTGGGGGTGTGTGTGTCTGGGGATGTGTGTGTCTGGGGATGTGTGTGTCTGGGGATGTGTGTGTCCGGGGGTGTGTGCGAGTGTGTGTGAATAGAATGACTTCCAAACTCTTTCAAACAAAACTATAATTCATAATTAAGTCAATAACATGATCACTAACCTAACATAACTTACTAACAAAACATAATAGTTTAAATAAGACAGTATTTAAATACGATAGTACAAAAATATAGATGGTGAACCGCCTCCACAGGTAAACATTAGCATTATGATCAGGAAAAACTCCTGACCCTACTTGTTATTAAGACAGATCTCCACACTGATACAGACAACAATGTCAGTCTATAGTCTTGTAACGGTGCCCCCCCCAGACAGGGTTCCCAAATATTGGGTCACAGACAGTTCCAATTGGGTCGTCATGGTTTAAGACTGGGATGTGACTAGAAACATTACTATGGTCCTCCGTCTCCACTGTTCCTCCCAGTATGTTAGCTTCCACTAGAGGGTGCTGTGGATCTCTAGCTTTTCAGAGCTGCCAGTATTTCCACAGTAAGAAGAAGATCGCTATTCCTCAACTTCTTATTCCTCCATGTCTTGTTAAATAATTACAGCATAGCCTAGGGCTGCTGTTGTAGAGACACTGTCCCCAAAATTGTACTTATGCCCCCTTCTTCCGTCGCTGAATGGTGTATGCAAAACCACAGCATTTAGGGGAAACCATTTTTCACACACATGACGTTGTCTTGACTTTGTTGCTGGTTGTTTAAAGGCAGGGGGGATGCGTACTATGACTTATCCCCTTGTAGGACCTGAGAGAGAGAAAAACTAATGAGGATTTCCCTGAACAAGAAAAGCTGAACGATTCAAACATGATGATACAAATGATTCAATAAGACCTGTGTGCATGCCTGTGTGTGTGGTTGTTGTATGTGAGTGCAGGTGAGTTCTACTTAGATCCTTACCTACCTGGTTGCGTGTTTTGTGGCTCTTCTGCATCCAGACTCTCCATTGGTCGTAGAGTTTGATTGACATGCCGCCGCAGCCATACGCATGATTCCGTACCCAGCCGAAGAACTGCTTCAGCTCTCGACGTAACGTAGAATTGTAGTCTCCAGACTTGGAGTCACACGAACCTGATAATACACGCTCTGTAGGAGGGGAGAGAGGGGGTTAGAGTGTGTGTGTGATTGGGTGTGCATACAGTAGATGTGTGTGTGTGTGTGTGTGTGTGTGTGTGTGTGTGTGTGTGTGTGTGTGTGTGTGTGTGTGTGTGTGTGTGTCTGTGTGTGTGTGTGTATGTGTCTGTGTGTATGTGTCTGTGTGTGTGCGTGCGCGTCCTCACCACTATGAGGTGTAGAAGCAGCAGTAGGGGTGTGTGTGTGTGTGTGTGTATGTGTGTGTGTGCGTGCGCGTCCTCACCACTATGAGGTGTAGAAGCAGCAGTAGGTGTGTGTGTGTGTGTGTGTGTGTGTGTGTGTGTGTGTGTGTGTGTGTGTGTGTGTGTGTGTGTGTGTGTGTATGTATGTGTCTGTGTCTGTGTGTCTGTGTGTGTGTGTGTGTGTGTGTGTGTGTGTGTGTGTGTGTGTGTGTGTGTGTGTGTGTGTGTCTGTGTGTATGTGTCTGTGTGTGTGTGTGTGTGTCTGTGTCTGTGTCTGTGTGTGTGTGTGTGTGTGTGTGTGTGTGTGTGTGTGTGTGTCTGTGTGTGTGCGTGCGCGTCCTCACCACTATGAGGTGTAGAAGCAGCAGTAGGATGGCTCCATTCACTCCAGATACCAGCCCTACGAGACCCAAAGATCCCTACTGGGTTACAGCGCACCTGCATAGAACACACTGGGATTAACACATACACACACGCGCGCGCACGCACACACACACACACACGCGCGCACGCACGCACGCACGCACACACACACACACACACGCCGTACCTGGACAAAATACACAGTACCCGGTCTCAGGCCTGCCAGGCGACATGATGTCTGGTTCCCAACGTCCTCCATGACCTTCCAGTCTGAGTTGTCCTCCAGCCGGTAGCGTATCTGGTACTTGGCCTGGAACAGGAAGTCTTTGAGAGCTGGGGGAGACTCCCATCGAACACTCAGATGGTCCTCCAGGTCACCCACACGACTCACACTCACACCTGACGGCGGGTCCGTCGTTACTGTGGACGGGGAGGGGAAAGAGGTAGCGTAACTCAGAACTACTTTAAAACAGAAAGATCCGTGTAAAATAATGGTTATTTCTTTCTTCTCTGAGTGAATTGGATCTGACCGTAACAGTAAGTCATACAGCACGGGTACTGTTGTGTTATTAGTTTCAGTGTGGAGGGAAATGAGGGAGCAGCGAGTAGTAACTCGAGTGGTGTAAAGCGTCAATCGCCCACCTTCCTAGCCCTGCCCCATCCGCAGGGTGTGTGTGTGTGTGTGTGTGTGTGTGTGTGCCCACCTAGCATGAGTAAAAGGAAAATGAGCTCATCAAAAGGCAGGGTGTGTCTGGTCTTCTTCCATTTGTCAAAATGCCCGTCCTCCCCCATTTGTGTGTGTGTGTGTGAGTGTGTGTGTCCCCTTCACCCCCAAAATCCTGGGTTGGGATCTAAGTAGTAGGATGAAGTTGGTCCTAGATGTTTATCTTAGGTCAGTTTTACGATTCTCCACTAATGGTTACTGTTAGGTCTTGGGCTAGGTAAGCTGATCCTGTATATGTGCCCCAGGGCAACTTTTAACTGGGGCAGATGTAAAGCTCTAAAGCCAGAGGGTCAAAGTTCAGGCACTTACTCTCTCTCTGTCTCTCTATCTGTCTCTGTCTCTCTCACACACACACACTTGCAAGTACGCACACACTCACCCACGTCTAGGATATCCAGGGTTATGACATCAGAGGTGGCTGAGCCGAGCTGATTGGTGGCTTCCACCCAAATCTCGTAGGGAGTGAAGAGGGCGAGGTCACGAGGTATGTAGCAAGAGTACGGCTGGGCGGCATTGTACTCCTCACATTCTCTCTCTCTGCCATACCACCTACACACACACACACACACACACACGTGTATTAGACTCAGACTGTATTAGAATGTGTGCGTATGCGTGTTTATTAAGTGTGTGCAAGGAGTGTGTACCTGAGTTTGTATTTGAGTGTGTATTTGGTCTTGATGAAGGTCTCTCCCTGTCCTCCCGGTGCCCATCGACAGGTCAGGTCTTTGGTGTTTCTGGACCAGCAGGTTAAGTTGACTGGCTTCACTGGAGGCACTGAGGGAGAAGGTGGGTGGTGGGAGAGAGGATATATTTTAGTCCAGAATGTTCTTCTGTCTGTCTGGGGTTCAAATTCTGGGACTTTGCCAAGATTCCATCCCTTTCTGAACACAAGGTGTTGAAAAGGGACGTCACGCTGAGATTAGGGCACTGTGACAGCACTGTGTGTGTGCTTGTGTGTGTGTGTCTGTCAGACCTGTGTGTGCTTGTGTGTGTGTGCGCGTGTCTGTCAGATCTGTGTGTGTATGTGTGTGTCAGACTCCATGTCCAGGGAGTAGTAAAGGGAGTAATGCACCACAACACGGTGTAATAACACAGGAGTTAACAGGACTAAAGACCCTACAGTTACTCATGAGACTGGTATAACACGGTTAACTTTTAGCTATGTGTGTGCGCTAGATGCTGCTGCTAGATGTGTGTGTGTGTGTGTGTTTTGATTCACTTACTCCCAATGTAGAGGCAGGACCCGGCCAGAACATGTCCTCCATGGTTGTGACACACCAGGTTGTCCCCTGACCTCTGCCTAGAGGCTGGCAGGCCCGGCAGGGTGACACTGAGGGCCGTAGGGCTCAACACGCTGTAGGAAGAGCTGGGCAGCCGGCGGCCATTCAGGCTCCAGAACAGAGAGCTGGCGTGGAGGCCCAGATCAGGGCTGACTGAACATGTGGCAGTGAGGGTGGAGCCGATGGGCAGGGCTGGGTCCTGGGGGAAGATCCCAGCCATCTCTGGAGGGGAGAGAGATGGGATGAGTGAATTAATGGATGAAAGAATGGTTGATTGAACTATTGATTCCCAGTAAGCAGAGGGAAAGAGACAGACGAGAGGGGAAAGAGAGAGATAGATGTGTTTTTACTGATTCAATGACTCAGAAGAGAATATCTGACAAATAGGCTACTGTATTCTAGAACACAGCCGTAACTCCCAGGTCAGTAGTGAACCCAGATTTCCACTTCCATAGACCCAGAGTGTTTATCACATTGTCAGACCTCTATAAGTCTCATCCTCAAGCCATGAGTGTTGAACAGCTGCCTCAGATAAAGGCTGTGTTGTGCTTTGAGGAAGCTCTTATGAAGACGTTAATTTGACCTAAACTCCTCCTCAACCACACATACACACACACACACACACACACACACTATTTACACCAAAACACTGGCAACACTGACGCTGTAAATGTATCATCGTGGAAAGGAAGCCAGACTGTGATTAGCCAATCAAAAAACGATCCAGCTCCATAACAATCTTGGTCTCACCACTGCAGCATTACAGGCCAGGCAGAGGGAATGGCCCTGAATTAAGGAGCAGAACATTCAGTCCAAAGACCTCAACGACAGATGCAATTACACTTGTGTATTTACTCACGTAAATACGCAAGGGCTTTAGCCATAGGGTTCTGAAGAAGTAACTATGGGCTGTAAAATAGTATTTGTTTCTAGAAAGGAGGTCTCCTGAGGTAAGGCTGCTCATACAGATGACGGTTTAAAGGGGCAACAGTGTTTTCTTCTGGTGAGAGTGTTCTGTGCACTGATTATACGGCTTGTACAGAATGTTTGTTTTCGTTCACGTCTGAGACTGAGCATTGATCATTTCCGCAGGGTTTAATTTCCATCCAGGCACAGAGCCAAGATGGTGGTCAGTTAGATCAGGTGTGTTAAGCGCTTGGATGGAACAAAAGTCTGCAACACCCTGTTTGTTTCTCAGGGGTGAAAAACATAGCTTTTTAAAAATCTATGTAAACACACAAGCTGTCGAGCTAAAGCCCTGTATTACAGCACTGGTGTTGTGAAGATAAAAAATGGCCTCTGGTTTTAGACCCTCCTGGTTCTGGATGTCAGTCTTCAATCCTCTGGTTTCTAAAACACTGTTTACCCTTGGCTCCTGAACGGAACAGTTCAAAGGTCGTCTGTGTTTCTGTCCGTCTACGGGACAAAGGAGCCACACGTGGAACATTTGATGGAGGCCTTGTATGTGAGTGAATTGAAACAAGACGTCATGCAACATTTAACCATATCGAGCCATGTGATGTTTTCTGAATGGCAGTTACTTTGACTATGACGAGTGAGTGGGAGTTTTCACTGGAAACGTTGACAACAAGAACATCAACTAGAGAGCATCAAGATGACATGGAAAGGAAGGCGAGAGACCGTTCACAAGGCAGCCAATTACCTGTGCCATAAAAGTCCAAGACTTCTTGCTATAAAGGCAGTGGCTCACTACTGTCGCATACATTAATTTCTTCATTAATCGAAACAACTGAAAATACATAAAAAGTTCATGGTTGGACAATAATAATCTAGGCCTACGTAGTTTTATGACCTCAGCTATACAAACAAACTGGACACAGACACCAAATCTAGCCGACATACCTGTGATTTATTTACTTTACTTTGTATTAAACTGACGGTTAATATTCCCTGAGACCCGACCATATGATGTCACCGTCTGTAAAGCCCAGTGCTATGTGTGTTAAACAAATTATTAGCCGAACTGTTGAAATCCATCCTCTTGGGACACAGTTTTTCAATAGCATGGTCAAGAAAACCGAGATCTGTGTATATGATTATTATTTCATCATTTCATCAAATCTACAAGGGCTAGTGATTGTTCATGGAACTGCATTTTAAAATGTATTTAGCAATATTTTGCATAAAGCAATATCGCATTATTTTACATGTCAAATTTTATTTTATTTCTTTATGAAATGCATTAGAATTACGTTTAGCCTATTAATTTAATTTGAAATGTTTGGAAAAATATGGTAGCCTACTAAATCTTATTGCCTGCGTTCAAATTACTTAATATTTACCAAACATTGTTATTTTTAGGACAGCAATATTATGGATAATCCTTTCAAAATATGTAGGATTTACAATTGTTAGAGCAATTATTTTGTACACTCATTCCCTATGAAACCCGCATAAACAATACAGTTTAGCGCATAAACAAGGTTTAGGACAGTAGGCTATTATCTAACAGTAGGCTATATCCTACCAAACCAGCTTTACAGACAACGTGTGTTATCACATGGAAGAGCTGCTGTACTTACGTGACGATGAGGACATAACAGCAGGAATGTACAGAATCAAGAATAATAATGACAACATTTTATGGCAACTTTTATCTTCTTTCGTTCAGTCGGTAAACTCTCCACTTTTTACGCTTATATTAATATAGTATAATTTACACAGGTTAGGAGGGGACCGCACGGGTTCAAGTTGAATAGCACCGCAGTCCGAAGATGCGAGAAGAGGAGTCTTTCATGCTCCGTCCGAACCTATTATTTGATCAGTTGATAGCAAACCATCTCCGGTTCTAAAGAGACCATCGGTAGTCGTGAGCTTTTCCAACCTCCGTTTAGTATTCTAGTGCTTCAACTTCTGTCTGTCTGCGTCTTCACACACAAGTTCATACTTTTCAAGCTCCTCCTCTCTCTTCCCACACAAACGCCAGTAATTTTTTCTTCCCCCCAGTCTTTTCCTCTCTTTTTCAATCCCCCCTCCCCATCTCTTGGCCTGTGATGCGTCAAGGAGTCAGATCCATTCACTTTCGCCGAATCACTCTTTCCCCCTCTTTTCTCTCTCTCCCTCCTTCTTTTCTGCCTGGGGGGCTGTTAAGTGATGAGTCACAAAGCATTATAGGGAACTTCCTCATGATGACTTTGACTCCCACACAGTGTGTGTGTGTGTGTGTGTATGTGCGTGCATGCGTGTGTCTGTGTGTCTATGCGTGCATGCGTGTGTCTGTGTGTCTATGCGTGCATGCGTGTGTCTGTGTGTCTATGCGTGTGTCTGTGTGTCTATGCGTGCATGCTTGTGCATGTGTGTGATGTCTGAGATGGTTTGTGTTTGTTTTGATGTTATGGTGACAGGTGGTGAAAGGGATGTATTGTGGTATCTTGCATAACCCATATACCCAATGCCTTGGGCTGCAGGGAACAATACATATTATGTCTTCTGAGTCTACACCCATACCCAATGCCTTGGGCTGCAGGGAACAACACATATTATGTCTTACAGTAGTAAGTACCCCCCCCCCCCCCCTCCCCCCCATCACCAACTAGCTGAGATTGGAACTTGTCACTTCTCCCAATTATATTAAATATTTCAGCAATATTTGAATCGGTCATTCCTTCCTTCAATTCTTCTTTCATTCCTACCTTCCTTCCCTTTGACGTAATCACTGATTTGACATTGTAGGATTGGTGAGAGTGGGTGTCATCTGATGCTTTGGATAACTCACTAGATGTCTTAATTCACATGAGCGAGACAGTGAGGTAAGGTAGACTACAGTCACAACATCCAGTCTACTCAATCATACTGCATTATCTTGTAGGATAAAAAAAACACTTCAAGTTGAACATCTCAATGGGGACTATGACTAATGTCTGAAGTATACCCCTCTCTGTCTTTCTCTCAGTCGTTCTCTCGGTCTCTCTCTTCCCCCCTCATCCTCTCTCTCTCTCTTGCTTTCTCTCTTTCTCCCCCTCTCTTCTTTGAGTCAGTTAGTGTAACAAAGACTGAGAATGTTAACTGATTCAGAGGCAAATGTCCCACAATGCCATGCTTTCTCTTGGTTCCGGGAGGCGCCCGTTGTTCCCGAGGTGATTCCCGCTCGTGGTGTGGCGACTGTGTCCGGGCGTCCCGTAAGTATGAAGAAAAGATTTGAATGAACAAGAAAACCCCGTGTTGTGTCACTTACAAGCCACTCTAAGACTGTAAGAATGAATTGCTTTGCTAAAGGGGGGTCGATTGATCTGAAGGGACTGAAAGGAGAATGTTTCTCATCAATGCAAAAAAAATGGTCTGTTAGTTGGCACACACACACACACACACACACACACACACACACACACACACACACACACACACACACACACACACACTGAGGGTAAGATGGTTCTGGATCTGTGACTGCCTACAACCATGCTGAAACATTGAGGAGGACAGATTGGAGATGGTTCAATCCAGCACTACTGTAACAGACATGGGAAGACAGGCTTATTCCCTTTAAACCAGACCATGCTGATGGGAACATGGGCCTATGGCAAAACCATGTGGCTGAAAACAAGTGGCTTAACCCTGTGAGACCCACGGTTGCAAAAATGCAACGCTGCCTGAATTGCATCACGTAAACTACACAATGATGTCAAACACTACCTAGTGCCTCTCCTTAGACCCAGATTCATGTCGTCCTAGTATTTGTTATGTCAGTATGATTATTGTGGTATCAGTAGCCTCTGAAACACTAGAAACCTGTCCTCTCATCTGAGACCACACTGGTCCCCTACACAAGCATAGTGTATGTTGGTAGCCATCCATGCAAGTACATCACTTGAAATCATTTTTTTCTGTGTTCTGATTATGTAAAAAATGAAAATAAATCAAGAAACAAACATTCTGAGCCAGAGCTAGAGGTAGTTTTGTAAATGATGCAAAAACGCAACATTGAGCTTAAAGGGTTGCAAAACTGAGAGATTGTTTCTCTTCCAAATTCTACAAATATGGGCAATCAAAAACTTCAATAGCTACTTTGATGTTCCTTCTACACATCAAAAGCTACTTTGATGTTCCTTCTACACATCAAAAGCTACTTTGATGTTCCTTCTACACATCAAAAGCTACTTTGATGTTCCTTCTACACATCAAAAGCTACTTTGATGTTCCTTCTACACATCAAAAGCTACTTTGATGTTCCTTCTACACATCAAAAGCTACTTTGATGTTCCTTCTACACATCAAAAGCTACTTTGATGTTCCTTCTACACATCAAAAGCTACTTTGATGTTCCTTCTACACATCAAAAGCTACTTTGATGTTCCTTCTACACATCAAAAGCTACTTTGATGTTCCTTCCACACATCAAAAGCTACTTTGATGTTCCTTCTACACATCAAAAGAACAGGCAAAAAAATGGTGTGGTTTATGAGGTCAAAATTCTGCCATTGACAACCATTAATTTTGTTGTAAAGGAGCAAGATAGTTCATCCAGAAGGGACAACTAAACAAAGTAGGTTAGATGTTCTTCATACATAGACATTTTTTAAAATAGTTGATCCTTTCAAAAATATATGTTCACATTTGCTATTTTAGACGACATGACTTCATTTCAGACTCATATACCATTTGACATTGTACATCACATGTTAATGTTTTGGATTCATTTTGATGTGATTTTTTATAGATTTTCAGTTTTCTTAACGTATAGTTTTCATACATTGATGCCCAATGTGGCTTTTTGCAAAGTTTCCAGAAAATTGTTCTATAAACATGAAATTCAAAAATCTAATTATTTTCATATCGGGGGCCTATTACAAGTATTTCTGAAGGGGAATAACGTGCTTTCCTCATTTGGTTCTATGCTTGCGTCTCACAGGGGAAGGATGATTCCATTAAGGGGCACATCAAAAATGTAATCCAGTACTGTAGATTCCAGTACAATAGAATAGAATAGATTGTGATGATACATGTATTATTCTCCTCTGATTATGGACCCTGCAGGAGATTTTAGCAAAGGTTACAGTTAGAGCCCTCTAATCAGGACTGGGAACCACTCCAACTCTATCTGAGTACAAGATGATGTACCAGGGGAGAGATAGAAAGAACAGGAGGGAGGAAGAAAGAGCGATGGAGCAAGAAAGTGAGGGGGATAGAGACACAAAGAGTTGGAGAGAGAAGGGGAGAGACAGAAAGAGAGAGAGAGAGGTAATCAGAGAAAAGCAGAGAGAGATCATTTCCTCTCAACATACCTAGAGGCAGCCCCAGAGGTCCAATCCTGCCTGATTAGGAGAAGAGTGTTGTTTGAAGACCATCAGTACCTGGTTATGAAGCCGTTCCATCCAGAGACACAAAGCAGGGCTACTCCTTTCTGAGGAATTCAGAGGGATTGTGCATATGTGTGGGGATTATACCCCTGAAAAAGGAGAGAACCAATCAGACTGTCATTCCTCCTCCTCACATAGAGAGAGAGAGAGTCTCTCTCTCTTTCTCAATGGTTTCTCTGAAATAATGCATGACAGATGTATGTCAACCTCTTTCTTCTCCCTCTCTCTGTCTGTCTCTCTTATGGCAGGGCCTCCAAAACATGCCAACGTAACTTATGTTTCTCCCTCTCTGTCTCCCTACGTCTCTCTCTCACCCTCTCTCCCTCTGTTCCCATCTGGACCCAATGTGTTGGTCTACTCTGCCATCAACAATCCAAAAAAGCAAAACACTACATTGAGGAGAAAGGGATCAAGGTTTTGTCTGTAAATCCCTCTGGTTTTATGGCCTGAATTACAAGTACATGTGAAGTGCGTGTTCATTTGAACTAGCTGGGTTGGATAGATTGTATACTGGCTGGATACTGGCTTTCACCCGTAGACTACTCCCCAACCCAATAATGTGGAGCTACAGTAACACTGAGAGGGCCTGCTGCTCCATTTCTATCCATTGGAGGGCAGTACCTACAAGCTTGTTCTGTATGTGTCAATGGCTGTAAATGTAAGCAATAAGAACCGGGGGGGGGGGGGGGGGCAATATATGGCCAATATACCACGGCTAAGGGTTGTTCTTATGCACGATGCAACGCGGAGTGCCTAGACACAGCCCTTAGCCGTCGTATAACGACCATATATCACAAACCCCTGAGGTGCATTATTTCTATTATAAACTGTTTACCAATATAATTGGTATGGTATATGGTATATGGTCTGATATACCACGGCTGTCAGCCAATCAGCATTCAGGGCTCAAACCACCCAGTTTATAACAGTGCATATCATATATTTTTGCATATCCCAACTCCCCCTGAAACACCCGCAGGGAGTCAGGTCAAGGCCAGGGTCGCCATTGTACAGTGCACCTGGAGCAATTAGGGTTACGTTCCTTGCTCAAGGGCACAGCAACAGATTTTTTCACCTTGTCAGCTCCGGTCTTCGACTAGCAGCCTTTCGGTAAATAGTGCAATGCTTTAACCTTGAGGCAAACATTTGTTTTATTACTGTTTACCCTCAAATAATTTTCATATTAGGTTATTAAATATATATAATAATATATAATAATCTTCTATCATTTCCCCTTTCCCCTCTGCTACAGCCTCTGTGAAAACCACCACTGCCTCTGCTGTCTCTCAGGGCACTGCCAGTTCTACTACAGCCTCTGTAAGTGCTCTTCTCTGCTACAGCCTCTGTGAAAACCACCACTGCCTCTGCTGTCTCTCAGGGCACTGCCAGTTCTACTACAGCCTCTGTAAGTGCTCTTCTCTGCTACAGCCTCTGTGAAAACCACCACTGCCTCTGCTGTCTCTCAGGGCACTGCCAGTTCTACTACAGCCTCTGTAAGTGCTCTTCTCTGCTACAGCCTCTGTGAAAACCACCACTGCCTCTGCTGTCTCTCAGGGCACTGCCAGTTCTGCTACAGCCTCTGTAAGTGCTCTTCTCTGCTACAGCCTCTGTAAGTGCTCTTCTCTGCTACAGCCTCAGTAAGTGCTCTTCTCTGCTACAGCCTCTGTAAGTGCTCTTCTCTGCTACAGCCTCTGTAAGTGCTCTTCTCTACTACAGCCTCTGTAAGTGCTCTTCTCTACTACAGCCTCTGTAAGTGCTCTTCTCTGCTACAGCCTCTGTAAGTGCTCTTCTCTACTACAGCCTCTGTAAGTGCTCTTCTCTGCTACAGCCTCTGTAAGTGCTCTTCTCTGCTACAGCCTCTGTAAGTGCTCTTCTCTGCTACAGCCTCTGTAAGTGCTCTTCTCTGCTACAGCCTCTGTAAGTGCTCTTCTCTGCTACAGCCTCTGTAAGTGCTCTTCTCTGCTACAGCCTCTGTAAGTGCTCTTCTCTGCTACAGCCTCTGTAAGTGCTCTTCTCTGCTACAGCCTCTGTAAGTGCTCTTCTCTGCTACAGCCTCTGTAAGTGCTCTTCTCTGCTACAGCCTCTGTAAGTGCTCTTCTCTGCTACAGCCTCTGTAAGTGCTCTTCTCTGCTACAGCCTCTGGGACAACTCAGAACATTTCTTAACTAATATCATTACAACCATAAAAACATGGCAGAAACAAAACTGTATCAGTGTAACGGTTCTGTAACGACAGACGCTGGGCGACGAAAAGCAAGTACAGGGTGTGGATTTAATAATAAATAGACATGAAACAAAACAAGAACAGCGTCTGGACAGGAGAAACATAACTACATCAATGCTGACTCAGGAATGAAACGGAGGAAGTGACAGATATAGGGAAGGGAAAGGACATGATGGAGTCTAGGTGAGTACCATAATTAAGCACAGGTGCATGTAATGATGGTGGCAGGTGTGCGTAATGAGTGAACTGGTGACCTCGAGCACCGAAGAGGGGGAGTGGGAGCACGTAACAATCAGTGTCTTGATATGATGAAGATATTGTGAGTAATCAGATTAATCTATTTTTGTCTTGTTTCATTTTCAGGAGAGCTGATTGGTGTGTGGACTACTTGCTCAGGCAGACTGTGAAGGCCATGCAGGACATGGGCCCTGAATCGAAGGAGACTGATTTTGAGGACTATGCAATGGACCCCACAGTTGGAACTCAACTGGATGACTTCACCACCACCACCACCACCACTACTGACTTCTCTGATGCCATCCCCACCCAGGCTGCTCCCACTACAGTCCAACCTGCTGCGTGCCCCACCCAGTCTGCTCCCACTACAGTCTAACCTGCTGCGTGCCCCACCCAGGCTGCTCCCACTACAGTCTAACCTGCTGCGTGCCCCACCCAGGCTGCTCCCACTACAGTCTAACCTGCTGCGTGCCCCACCCAGGCTGCTCCCACTACAGTCTAACCTGCTGCGTGCCCCACCCAGGCTGCTCCCACTACAGTCTAACCTGCTGCGTGCCTCACCCAGGCTGCTCCCACTACAGTCTAACCTGCTGCGTGCCCCACCCAGGCTGCTCCCACTACAGTCCAACCTGCTGCGTGCCCCACCCAGGCTGCTCCCACTACAGTCTAACCTGCTGCGTGCCCCACCCAGGCTGCTCCCACTACAGTCCAACCTGCTGCGTGCCTCACCCAGGCTGCTCCCACTACAGTCCAACCTGCTGCGTGCCCCACCCAGGCTGCTCCCACTACAGTCCAACCTGCTGCGTGCCCCACCCAGGCTGCTCCCACTACAGTCTAACCTGCTGCGTGCCTCACCCAGGCTGCTCCCACTACAGTCCAACCTGCTGCGTGCCTCACCCAGGCTGCTCCCACTACAGTCCAACCTGCTGCGTGCCCCACCCAGGCTGCTCCCACTACAGTCTAACCTGCTGCGTGCCCCACCCAGGCTGCTCCCACTACAGTCTAACCTGCTGCGTGCCTCACCCAGGCTGCTCCCACTACAGTCCAACCTGCTGCGTGCCCCACCCAGGCTGCTCCCACTACAGTCCAACCTACTGCGTGCCCCACCCAGGCTGCTCCCACTACAGTCTAACCTGCTTCCTCCAGTGCCAAGTCTGCTGCTTTCTTCACCCACATCCCAGTCTGCTGCCAGCCAACTCCACGCATGAAAAAAAACTTGATTGGTTTGATAAGTGGCATGAAAAAAAACTTGATTGGTTTGATAAGTGGCAACGCATCACTAGTTTCCATATAGGCTCTGCTGTACTCCAGACCTTTTTTTATCTTCTTTCTAAAATTAGAGGCTTGATTCAATCAGATTGAGCATTAACCCACGGTTGCTCCTGTGCGTCACAAACCACTCACTTCCTTCCCACACACACTTGTTGAATCAATGTTGTTTCCACGTCATTTCAAATCAATTATGTTGAACCAACGTGGAATAGATGTTGAATTGACGCCTGTGCCCAGTGGGATATTTTCCCTACCGCGATAGAAACTGTAGGCTATTGCATCCTTTTCATGTTCATTTGGATGGGGGGAAACAAAGCTTATCAGTCTAATCGGGAGTAGGGCCTATAGCCTACAATAGAACATCACACATTCAGGTGTTTGAACTATTAACGCGGCTGCAGGAACTTCTGGCGCGGCTTCATGGGATTTGTTTGATATTGGCAGTTTAGGTGATAAGGTAGCACAAGGAGCCACTTGTGAATTTGACAGCTCTAACACAGCGCTAACGTTTCACATTTCTCATTAATAAATATACAATGATGTTTCTAGATTTCAACCAATTATTTGAATGACTTTTGATTGTCGGTCAATCATTCTTCACTTTTGATCATTAAATGACACTAAGTGTAAAACACATTAAGGACACTTGCTCTTTCCATGACAAAGATTGACCAGGTGAAAGCTATGATCTCTTATTGATGTCACTTGTTGAATCCACTTCAAGGACTGTAGATGAAGGAGGTTAAAGAAGGATTTTTATGCCATGATACAATTGAGACATGGATTGTGTATGTGTGCCACTCAGAGGGTGAATGGGCAAGACAAAATATTTAAGTGTCTTTGAAAGGGGTATGGTAGTTGGTGTCAAGCGTACTGGTTTGAGCAGTGGTGGAAAACGTTGTCAAATGTCATACTTGAGTAAAAGTAAAGATCCCTTAATAGAAAATGACTCAACTCAAATGTGAAAGTCCCCCAGTAAATTCTACTTGAGTAAAAGTCTAAAAGTATTTGGTTTTAAATATACTTAAGCATCAAAAGTAAATGGAATTGCTAAAATGTACTTAGAGGCAGTAGGGATAACCAGGGATGTTCTCTTGATAAGTGTGTGAATTGGACCATTTTCCAGTCAAAATGTAACGAGTACTTTTGGGTGTCAGTGAAAATGTATGGAGTCAAAAGTACATTACTTTCATTAGCAATGTAGTGAAGTAAAAGTAAAAGTTGCCAAAAATAGAAATAGTAATGTAAAGTACAGATACCCCCCAAAACTATTCAAGTAGTACTTTCAAGTATGTTTTACTTAAGTACTTTACACCACTGGGTTTGAGTGTGCCAAGAACTGCAATGCTGCTGGGTTTTTCACGCGAAACAGTTTCCTGTGTGTATCAAGAATGGTCCACCACTCAAAGGACATCCAGCCAACAAGACAACTGTGGGAAGCATTAGAGTCAAGATGGACCAGCATCCCTGTGGAATGCTTTGGACACTTTGTTTTGTCCATGCCACAATTAATTGAGGTTGTTCTGATGGCAAACGGGGGTGCAACTCAATATTAGGACGGTGTTCCTAATGTTTTGTACACTCAGTGTACGTGGCTCTCAGAGGAAATTGTCATACATCCCACTTTGCACCCACTGGTTGAACCAATGTGGGATAAACAGTTTTCATTGTTTGTCAGCTTATAATAAATAAGGAATAATAAACACCTACATTAAGATTAGAAATGGGGAGGGATATTATAAATAAAGTAGGTATTTCCTTTCAACTGTCCAATCATCTCACATACGTGCAGATGAAGAAAACGAAACGAGGAGAGGAGAGGAAGACTAAGAAAGGAATCCTCTTCAGAAAGATTGAGATTCAGCCATACCGCTGTGTTACTGTGCCATGGTAGTTTCACTTTACTTTCTCCTATCAGCACTGTTAATAAAAAATAAAAAAACGTACACACGCCTGCCCACAGGTCACCTGCCCACAATCCTTTCACTATGTTCTGTAATGACGTTATAATTACAGATACAGACAGGGGTTTATGTACATATACATAATCACACACGCTACGTTTATTAGTGATCCTATCATGCATATTAAGAAATCATTGATTGAACGAACCGTTTACGGATCCACAACCACTAGGTCGAGAATGTGGCTGTAATTCTTAGGGGAAATGCATGCAAGCAAACGTCATGGTGTTCCATTGAACCGTTCCGCCAGATGCCTCCACATCAGAATGTGACACCACCCAGAACGTTCTGATGATACGGTTCCATCAAACTACGCATCCCCATATCCACATAGCAATGTGTACAGTTTATTTGTTCATAAACTGCTGACCTTGCACACACACACACAGACACACACACACATACCCTTCGTGATCTATTTGACTTTCAGTATGAGGTACTGCCTGTTTAATTGAATAGGCCTGGAGCACTATATTTATTTATGACTCAAACAAACTGTTTAGGACCTTAGTATGTGGGCGTTGATTTGTTTTTAGCGTATAAATGTCTGATGTCATAGATAGTCTACAAGCCACGCTGAACTGCGCTGGGTTGGCGTATCTTGCGTTATAATCGTCGGGTAATCGGGTTAATTTCTTGGAATGTTGTTATTGTTGTTTTGTGCGTACTTGCCGGGTGTCAGTAATGAAGTTGTGCTGCGGGGCTATGCTGCTATGAAGTTGAAGTTGCTAAGTCATGGTGATGTAGAAATCGCGCAGCGCGCATATAATGCATCTACTGTGATGTGAATGCCCCACGTCAATGCGAAACGCGCAGCGTTCAGGCGCACACAGCACAGGAGCCAGCTTCAAACAAGGTATTGTGCATCTGGGTGTGTCTAAATTGTATCCGAAAAAAAGTCACTCGTTTTATTCAATAGGTGCGATGTCATTTAAAAGTGAAGTGGCAAGTTTTGTTTTTGTGCCGAAATAAGGTCTACGCGGTTGCGTCATCAAAGGACAACTGCGTTCGCAGTTTGACAACCTGATTTCCATACTGACAGCCAGTGAGCCGAATGTGTCGTAGCCACATTGTTTTCTGTGTCCTTAACCGCGAAAAGAACACTAGATGGAAACTACTATTTTGGAATAAATCCCTGTAGCCTAAAATATAATATAGCAGGGGAGGTGAGTATCTACTGATTTGAGCATATAGGCTAGGCTACATCAGGGTCTGATGTGTGTAATATTTTACTTTTGACATGTCCTATTGTTGTTGAATGCACTGCAGTCGAAAAGGAAGTTAAAACTGATTAAGAAGCAGATGAGCGCCACATATGACTAACTCCCGCTCATATATCTCAATCTAAACTTGCCTGGAAACCTGACGTTGAATTGCATTGCAATAATGGTTGAATTGAAGACGTTTAAGCTGCCTATCAGTCGTTGTTTTTTGCTACCAGTGAAAATTAGCTCTTGCAACAGCTGCATAGTGCGTATTCAGAGGCTGATTAATGCAGGTGCTTACGGGGTCTGAAGCCCCTGTGCTCAAGCCCGTAGGGGGCCTTTGAGGCAGAGAAACATTTAGAGAAAGTTATGCGTTTGAGAGTCTACATAAACATTCTGATAAGTATAAATAACGACAATCTCAAGGGAACACGTTTATCTATAACATGAATATAGCTGATTTATGAAGTGAGTCATGATTATGAATGAACATAAACAAGATAAAGGTATTGGTTATGCATCAGCATTATTAGTACACTCTTGAGTGGTTTCAGATTATGTGCACCTTATCAGTTGTTCCAGTGAACAGAGTTGAACCCTTCCCCTGCATAGGAAGTTATTATGTCACAACTGGGTTCAGTAGCCCTGTTCAGCTTTAGGGCCTATGGTTTGATGTATTGTCTAATCATTGTTTGACTTGTATGTTGACTTTTATGTTCTTGGAAAAACATTTTTTTCTTTGTAGTCAAATATGTCTGTGCCAGATACCTTATGACAGTGCAAAATAGTGACACACACACACACACACACCCACACAAACAATCCTATTCTATAAGTGTTGTAGTGAGTCACCTGTCAGGTCAGAACCACCTTCTCATTAGTCATAATGTTGAAACAGGCCTCTGCTCTGTTGTGTGTGTGTGTGTGTGTGTGTACTGTATATCCGCACATCCTGTTATGAAATAATTTAACATTATCCTCATCCAATTGAACTGAAGTTAAACAATTGAGAACTTATTTATTGGCAGTTCATTTTGAATTTTCTGACCATGTTTGGTTGCTCAGCATATAACCTCTAGCCTGAAATGATTTTATTGACATGGATAACGGTGTCAAGCAGCATTGCGTGAATACTGTAGTGTCAGGCTATGACATAACAAATACCATGTTGTAAATATATTAATATTATTTACCTTTATTTAACTAGGCAAGTCAGTTAAGAACAAATTCTTATTTTCAATGACGGCCTAGGAACAGTGGGTTAACTGCCAGTTCAGGGGCAGAACGACAGATTTAGTACCTTGTCAGCTCAGGGGTTTGAACTTGCAACCTTCCGGTTACTAGTCCAACACTCTAACCACTAGGCAGGGTTCCCTAGTTAAATGCCTCTAGTCAGGTTGTTAAATGATGAAGGGGATGAGCTGAGGAGAGGAAGCCACTTCAAAGTATTGAGATGCAACCCTCAGTGATAGAACAGCACTGTGTGTTCTTGTTGGTTCTGTTGTACGTGGACACACCCACTGTTCTGTTAATGGTTGACTTTTGGATACTGTCACAGTGTTTGAACAGTGTGTGCTGTAAAACTGCATCTTAGTTTCAACTAGTATTTGTTACATTGTATAGCATATACTGTACCATTCAAAAGTTTGGACACACCTACTCATTCAAGGTTTCTCCCCTATTTGTACTATTTTCTACATTGTTAAATAATAACGAAGACATCAACACTATGAAATAACACATATGGAATGATGCAGTAACCAAAAAAGTGTTAAACAAATCAAAGTATATTTTATATTTGAGATTCTTCAAAGTAGCAACCCTTTGTCTTGATGACAGCTTTGCACACTCTTGGCATTCGCTCAGCATATGTGGGAACTCCTTCAAGACTGTTGGAAAAGCATTCCACATGAAGCTGGTTGAGAGAGTGCCAAGAGTGTGCAAAGCTGTCAATCAAGGCAAAGGGTGACTACTTTGAAGAATCTCAAATATAAAATATATTTAGAGTTGTTTAACACTTTTTTGGTTCCTACATGATTCCATGTGTGCTATTTCATAGTTTTGACATCTTCACTATTATTCTACAATATAGAAAATAGTAAAAATAAAGAAAAACCTTTGAGTGAGTAAGTGTGTCCAAACTTTTGACTGGTACTGTATGTTAGCGGTGTAACTTTGTTTCAGTAGTTGAAGTTCTGCAGATTCTCACTCTGTGTGCTGTGGACTGTACGCCTATTTGCTGTGTCGACAGGGTTAGTTTTGGTGTGTTAAAACCCCTTAAGCCAGATCAGGAGTTCAGTACCAGGGGACACAGCTCAGGACAATGGACCTTTATAGGAGGTAGGGGGGGGTTGAATATGAAAGACTCTCTCTTTCTCCTCCTCCTCACTCCCCCTCTTTTTCTATCCCCTCCCTCTTTTTGCCATTCACCACACTCTTTCCATCCCCTCTCTTTCCTTCCCCCCTTTCGCTCTCTCTCCCCACTCTCTCTCCTGGCTGGTGGGTTTAGGTCTTGTGACTTGTGATCAGGCTAGCTTTAGGGTGACACACACCACACTAGGCCTATGTAAGTTCTGGTATGACTGTTTGTCTTCTATTTATAAGCCATAAGGAAGTGAAACTATGCTCGAGGTTCTCATATACCCAATAGCAATTTTTAATATTCATACTGAACATAAATATAATCGCAACATGTAAAGTGTTGGTTTCATCTTTCATGAGCTTGAAATAAAATATTTAAAAAAAAATCCATACGCACAAAAAACTTATTTCTCTAAAATTTTATGCACAAATTTGTTTACATCCCTGTTAGTGAGCATTTCTCCTTTGCCAAGATAATCCATCCACCTGACAGGTGTGGCATATCAAGAAGCTGATTAAACAGCATAGTCATTACACAGGTGCACCTTGTGCTGGGGACAATAAAAGGCCACTCTAAAATGTGCAGTTTTGTCACACAGCAAAATGACACAGATGTCTCATGTTTTGAGGGAGCATTCAATTGGCATGCTGACTGCAGGAATGTCCACCAGAGCTGTCGTTTCAGAGAATTTGTCCAGTTCTTCCATAGCCTGCATACTCACGAGACATGTCACCCATTGAGGATGTTTGGGATCCTCTGGATTGACGTGTACGACAGCGTGTTCCAGTTCCCGCCAATATCCAGCAACTTCGTACAGCCATTGAAGAGAAGTGGGACTACATTCCACAGGCCAAAATCAACAGCCTGATCAACTTTATGCGAAGGAGATGTGTCGCGCTGCATGAGGCAAATGGAATTTACACCGGATACTGACTGGTTTTCTGATCCACGACCCCTCCCTCCTTTTTGTTAAGGTACAATTGAAGTCAGTGGTTTACGCACACCATAGCAAAATACATTTAAACTTAGTTTTTCACAATTCCTGACATTTAATCCTAGTAAAAATTCCCCGTCTTAGATCAGTAAGGATCACCACTTTATTTTAAGACTGTCTGTCAGAATTTTAAGCCTGAAATGTCAGAAAAATAGTGGAGAGAAGGATTTATTTCAGCTTTTAATTCTTTCATCACATTCCCAGTGGGTCAGAAGTTTACATACACTCAATTAGTATTTGGTAGCATTGCCTTTAAATTGCTTAACTTGGGTCAAACGTTTCAGGTAGAATTCCACAAGCTTCCCACAATAAGTTGGGTGAATTTTGTCCCATTCCTCCTGACAGAGTTGGTGTAACTGAGTAAGGTTTGTAGGCCTCCTTGCTCGAACACGCTTTTTCAGTTCTGCCCACAACCTTTCTATGGGATTGAAGTCAGGGCTTTGTGAGGGCCACTGCAATACCTTGACTTTGTTGTCCTTAAGCCATTTTGCCACAACTTTGGAAGTATTGTGGCAACATTGTCCATTTGGAAGACCCATTTGCTACCAAGCTTTAACTTATGTCTTGTGATGGTGCTTCAATATATCCATATAATTTCCCTTCTTCATGATGCCATCTATTTTGGGAAGTGCACCAGTCCCTCCTGCAGCAAAGCACCCCCACAACATGATGCTGCCACCCCAGTGCTTCACGGTTGGGATGGTGTTCTTCGGCTTGCAAGCCTCCCCCTTGTTCCTCCAAACATAAGGATGGTCATTGTGGCCAAACAGTTCTATATTTGTTTCATCAGACCAGAGGACATTTCTCCAAAAAGTAGCATCTTTGTCCCCATGTGCAGTTGCAAGCCGTAGTCTGGCTTTTTTATGGCAGTTATGGAGCAGTGGCTTCTTCCTTGATGAGTGACCTTTCAGGTTATGTTGATATAGGACTCGTTTTACTGTGGATATAGATACTTTTGTACCTGTTTCCTCCAGCATCTTCACAAGGTCCTTTGCTGTTGTTCTGGGATTGATTTGCACTTTTCGCACCAAAATACGTTCATCTCTAGGAGACAGAACGCATCTCCTTCCTGAGCGGTATGATGACTGCGTGGTCCCATGGTGTTTATACTTACGTACTATTGTTTGTACAGATGAACGTGGTACCTTTTACAATTTTTTTTCTGAGGTCTTGGCTCAGGATTTTCCCATGATGTCAAGCAAAGAGGCACTGAGTTTGAAGGTAGGCCTTAAAATACATCCACAGGTACACCTCCAATTGACTAAAATTATATCAATTAGCCTATCAGAAGCTTCTAAAGCCATGACATTATTTTCTGGAATTTTCCAAGCTGTTTAAAGGCACAGTCAACTTAGTGTATGTAAACTTCTGACCCACTGGAATTGTGATACAGTGAATTATAAGTGAAATAATCTGTCTGTAAATAATTGTTGGAAAAATCACATGCACAAAGTAGATGTCCTAACCAACTTGCCAAAACTATAGTTTGTTAACAATAAATTTGTGGAGTGGTTGAAAAAACTAGTTTTAATGACCCCAACCTAAGTGTATGTAAACTTCCGACTTCAACTATATCTGTGACCAACATACCAACATATCTGTATACCCAGTCATGTGAAATCCATAGGTCAGGGCCTGATTAATTCATTTCAATTGACTGATTTCCTTTTATCAACTGTAATTCAGTAAAATCGTTGAAATTGTTGCATGCTGCGTTTTATATTTTTGTTCAGTGTACATGAAGAGGGTAAAGTTGGTCATCATTTTACGAGCAGAACAGCTTCATTTCCAAAAGTTTAAGAGGTGAAAACCATTTGTTTTAGAGACAGGGGTGTCACCAATGCTGTGGTCTATTCATTAGGTATGCCAAAGTTAATTTTAAAGGATATGTTACAAGCTCAAAACATTTGTAGCAGAATTACAATTATGACAATAACCATGGTCATTTGCATGACAATTCATCTTTACACAAAGTTCCATAATCATCACAGCCCTAGGTCTGTTGACAGTGGTGTGTGTGTGTGTGTGTGTGTGTGTGGGGGGGGGGGGGGGGTTAACACATTTGATATACACACTCCATTGGATACACACATGCTGCCTCTCCTAATGACTATATTGTCTTAATTTGCTCCCAGACAAACAGAAGCCGCCAGATCATCCCTGATGTCATCTATCTTGGACGTGGTGGATTTAGAGGACAAAAAGTGAAGAATTGCCAACCAATGATTCATTCCTGAACTCCAGAACTAGAAGCCCAACACCAAAGGACCAAGCTGGAATCTCATGGACTAAATCAGGAATATCTGCTCTAAAGATGGAACCTCTGGACTAAACTAGAATTCCATGGACTAAATAGGAATAGTTCTTAAACCAGGAATATCAGGACCAAAAGCTGAAATATCACAGACTAATTTAGGCATTTCTGGACTAAAATTGAATTCTCTGGACTGAATATGGAATTGCTGGGCTGAACTAGAAGTCTTTGGGTGAAATCAGTAATCTCAGCGACATGACTGTTTTTCTCTGTGATATCTGACTGACTAGCGTTGAGGATGTGTGTGTTGTAACAGGCTAGTCACTAGATAGCTATGCTAGAGAGGTGAACATATTATCAACACATTGACTCTGGAGGAAATACTGCCAATAGTGATGGATGGAAGTTATAATCATCAAATCGGACAAACGGAGGGGTACGTGGGTGTTACTTGTGTAGGACTTTGATTTGTAATAACAGATACTGCGTGGAACGTTTAGTAGTATAAGTATTGATAAGTATCACGCGTTGAGTGACTATGCACTATGCACTGTGTTACAATCATTCAATAAGGATTAATCGGGTGCAAAAGTCGACTTGGGGGATTCAGGGAAAATCTATACTTAGTCCATTGATTGATTAATCCGTCTCTAAGACAGACCCCCCCCCCCCCCCCCCCCCCCCCCCATCGGTCAGGATGTTGTGCCCCAGGAAGAAGCGCCTCACTAGGGATGCAGATTTCTCTGCCATCGCGGTGCCGTCGATGCGGGGGTCTGGGTACCTGGACTACACCATAGAGACCCACCCCTCCAGAGCCCTGCAGGCCATGGAGGACTTCAGAAGGCACGAGATGCTGTGTGACATCACCCTACACGTCACCTATAAGGACACGACCGTTGACTTCAAGGTGAGAGGGCTGCTCTTTGTTCCTACTTATAAAGCTGTATAAGGTGATACTTGACTGTAAAATACAGCGTTATCCTCGTGCAGTACCCTGGGGGTTTGCTTATCAAAGCAAAAGGCTGTAAAATACTTTCTTAGTTGAATCATGTGTTTTACTGCTTGGTTGGAGTAAAAGCCTGCACCCCACCCACATGTATAAGATTGGCCACGCCTCCCCTCCCAACCTCAGGTGCATAAAGTGGTGCTGGCGTCCTGCAGCCCATACTTCAAAGCCATGTTCACCAGCAGCTTTAAGGAGTGCCACGCCTCCGAGGTGACGCTACGTGATGTCTGCCCCTTGGTGGTAGGGAGGCTCATTGACTTTGCCTACACCTCACGCATCACCGTGGGGGAGAAGTGTGTGCTCCACCTCCTACTGGCCGCTATGAGGTATGAGTCTATGTGGTGACATAAATAATTTGACTGGAAGATGGTTTACATATAAAGTTCTTCCTGGTGTCTTATATGATGAATCCTTCTGTACCTTTTAAGGCGTGTTGTGACTACCTCATTGAACAGATGTGTGTGTGTGTCAGGTACCAGATAGAAGACGTGGCTAAGGCTTGCTGTGACTACCTCACTAAAAACTTGGAGCCTGCCAACGTGATCGGCATCGCTCGGTTCGCTGAGGAGATTGGCTGCACCGAGCTGCACCTGAGGAGCCGCGAGTACATCAACACACACTTCAACGAGGTAGGAACCACACACACACACACACTTTGTATCTCATTCACATAATGTAGCCAATATGGCTGGCTATGTGTCTGAAGTGACCTGAAGTAACCTTTCAGATGTGGGTTGGATTTGGGCCAAAATAATGTTGCTGTCTGTCAAGCAGCTGTCATATTGCTGTACACATGAGCTATTTTAGCACGATGTCATAAAGACTATAAAACATCAACGAGACAAAGACGATTTTGCCTTTTGTTGATAGACGTTAGAAGAACCAAGAGGCCCTGACATACAGACTTTTAGAGACCATTACAGCATCCATGATGTTTTCACACTGTGAAGAGCAGGAAGCCACTGTCGTGTCTTTGGCTATGCCAGATTAAGTGATATGACATGCTATTCCATAAAATAATTTCTCCGTAATTAATATTACCTGATTGAGCTAATCATGTAAATGTAATTAACTAGAGAGTCGGGCACCACAACAGAATATTTATAGAGATGTTATCTTCCGAATAAACTCTTAAAGACCTAGTAATATTTTACATCAATAGCAGTCAATATTAATCGTCACCTTAATTCAGTCTCATCTGAAAGTTGTAAATTCTTGGTTATCTTCATGAACCCTGGCTAACAAGTTGAATCAGCAATACAAAATTGTGTTTAATTATTTATTTACTAAATACCTAACTAATCACACAGAATTACACATACACATAATTAATCATAATTGGATTACAAATTACGTCATAAAGGTAAACGTCCCTAGTGGGCGGAACAGATATGACAGCTTGTTACACAAAAGAAAAGGGGCTGGGTTTGAGTGAAAGAGCGGGAAGACTAAGTAACAAAGGAAGAAGCTGTGCCATCGTAAATACAGTATCTTATGCATTCTAAATTACCGCCCATATGGAAAAGGAAAATGCAATAAATATTTACTCTGAGCTGCGCTTCAGTAGGTTGGTGGTAGATGGAAGGCCGTGTTGCCAAACCGAGTCCTTTGTCCTTTGAAGAATGTCTCTGGTGGTCAATTGGATACGTTGTAGTAACGTTGTTGTGTGATAGACGGGATACTCTGTCTGTTCCTTCCTAACCCTCGTTTGCAGCTGCTGTTGCTAACTCAAAGGCTAGGAGGTATCACTTCTGTAGTGAATAAGAGTTCAAAGTTCATACTATTCGCAGCCAAAGCTCACGCTGATGTTGGCTTCGTTCTGTAGTTATTATCTGAACCATTCTGACATTGGACCGTCGTCCTCACATCCTCAGAACAGGAGGTTAAATTTTCGTCAAGGCTTTATTTAGTGGAGCGAGAAGGGTGTGTCTGAAAAGTTTTATAACCCATGTCTCTTCACAGGGGCGGGCCACTGATTGAGCAGAGCCCTAACCTTATGAAAACCCAAATCTCTCATTTGGAAGCTAACATTACATTTCATCTCTTCACCAATAATTTTATATTCAAACATTTAAATTGAACAACAATTCCATGTGAATCCGATAACTCTGATGTGTAGAATTTCCACTGTAGAGTTTATGTCATCTTATCATTGATGAGAATGTCTCAGATGACAACCGAACTGACATCATATTCATTAAGTACCACCGCATATGTTCCATTGGTCGGATTACCAGAATATAGTTCATTTCCACACCACCTTCTGAGGTTCCAAGAATCTCTATGTTAACCAAGGGTTTTGCAAATGTAACCTCAGTAGGGTAGAGAGAGGAAAAAGGGGGGAAGAGGTATTTATGACTGTCATAAACCTACCCCCAGGCCAACGTCATGACACCGCTGAATGGGTAATGGTTTTGGTAGGAATCCCAGAGCTTCCACAATGTAGGGTTGCACATGTACACAGTATATACACCCTTCATCAGTTCTAGAGTGAAAGCATTAGAAATGTGCTTATGCTTATCGTCAGGCTTGAAGTCGTAATTATACAGGATTCTCTGACCTTTCTTGTACAGTGCCTTCAGAAAATATTCACACCCCTTGACTTTTTCCACATTTTGTTGTTAAAGTGTGTTTCAATTTGATTTAATGGTCATTTTTGGTAAACGATCTACACAAAATACTCTGTCAAAGTGGAAGAATAATTCTAACATTTATTTAAAAAATATATATTAAAAATGAAACACATATCTTGATTAGATAAGTATCCACCCCCCTGAGAGAATATCTGTTAGAAACACCTTTGGCAGTGATTACAGCTATAAGTCTTTTGGGGTAAGTCTCTAAGAGCTTTCCACACCTGGATTGTACAATATTTGCCCATTTTGTTATTTTGAAAAGGTTCTTCAAGCACTGTCAAGTTGGTTGTTGATCATTGCTAGAAAGCCAATTTCAAATCTTGCCATAGATTTTCAAGCCGATTTAAGCCAAAACAGGAACATTCAATGTCATCTTGGTAAACAACTCCAGTGTAAATTTGGCCTTGTGGTTTAGGTTATTGTCCTGCTGAAAGGGGAATTTGTCTCCCAGTGTCTGTTGAAAAGAAGACTGAACCAGATTTTCCTCTAGGATTTTGCCTGTGCTTAGCTCTATTCCGTTTCTTTTTATCCTAAAAAACAACCTAGTCCTTGCCGATGACAAGCATACCCATAACATGAGGATGCCACCACCATGCATGAAAATATGAAGAGTGATGATTTGCCACAAACACAATGCTTTGTATTCAGGATAAAAAAGTACATTTCTTTGCCACATGTTTTGCAGTATTCCTTAAGTGCCTTATTGCAAAAGGAATACATGTTTTGGAATATTTTTTATTCTGTACAGGCTCCCTTTTTTCACTCTGTCAGTTAGGTTAATATTGTGGAGTTACTACAATGCTGTTGATCCATCCTCAGTTTTCTCATATCACATCCATTAAACTCTGTAACTGTTAAAAATCACCATTGGTTTTATGGTGAAACCCCTGAGCAATTTCCTTCCTCTCTGGCAACTGAGTTAGGAAGGACACATATATCTTTGTAGTAACCGGGTGTATTGGTACACCATCCAAAGCCTAATTAATTACTTCACCATGCTCAAAGTGATATTCAGCACCTGCTTTTTTATTTTTACACATCTACCAAGTGGTGCACTTCTTTAGGAGCATTAGAAACCTCCCTGGTCTTTGTGGTTGAATCTGTGCTTGAAATTCACTTTTTTCGATTGAGGGATCTTACAGATAATTGTATGTGTGCCGTACAGAGATGAGGTAGTCATTCAAAAATCATGTTAAACACTATTATTGATCAAATCAAATCACATTTTATTGGTCACATACACATTGTTAGCAGATGTTAATGCGAGTGTAGTGAAATGCTTGTGCTTCTAGTTCTGACCATGCAGTATCATCTAACAAGTAATCTAACAATTTCACAACAACTACCTTATACACACAAGAGTTAATTAATTAATAAGATTATGTACATATAAATATATGGATGAGCGGTGGCCGAATGGCATAGGCAAGATACAGTAGATGGTATAGAGTACAGTATATACATATGAGATTAGTATTGTAGGGTATGTAAATATTATATAAAGTGGCATTGTTTAAAGTGACTAGTGATACATTTATTACATCAAATTTTTAATTATTAAAGTGGCTAGAGGTTTGAGTCAGTATGTTGGCAGCAGCTACTCAATGTTAGTGGTCACAGAGTGAGTCCATGCAAATTATTATGTGACTTGTTTACTCCTGAACTTATTTAGGCTTGCCATAAAGAAGGGGTTGATTACTTATTGACTCAAGACATTTCAGATTTTCAATGTTCTACAAACCAAATTGCATTTTTATTCAGGCCGTAACACAACAAAATGTGGAAAAAGTATAGGGGTGTGAATACTTTCTAAAGGCAATGGAAAAGTTGTTCATGGCAGGGAATCTCAAGTAGTAGACTCCTCTTACTGGTGGTGTGGAGATACCTGGAGCAGAGGACAAGAACATTTTGCATACATTCTTTAATAAAGCCTTGGTTTCTTGCATGTTAACATTAGAAGCCTACTCCCTTAGTTTGTTTTACTCACTGCTTTAGCACACGCTGCCAACCCAGATGTCTTAGCCGTGTCTGAATCCTGGCTTAGGAAAACCACCAAAAAGTCTCTCACTGTTGCCGCTTGCTATAGACCTCCCTCTGCCCCCAGCTGTGCCCTCGATACTATATGTGAATTGATTGCCCCCCATCTATCTTCTGAGCTTGTTCTACTAAGTGACCTAAACTGGGACATGCTTAACACCCCGGCCATCCTACAAACTAAGCTTGATGCCCTCAATCTCACACAAATGATCAATGAACCTACCAGGTACAACCCCAAATCAGTAAACACGGGCACCCTCATAGATGTCATCCTAACTAACTTGCCCTCCAAATACACCTCTGCTGTTTTCAATCAAGATCTCAGCGATCACTGCCTCATTGCCTGTATCCACAATGGTTCTGCGACCAAACGACCGCCCCTCATCACTGTCAAACGCTCCCTGGCCTTTCTAATCAACCTGGCCGGGGTATACCGGAATGAATTTGACCTCATCCCGTCAGTAGATCATGCCTGGCTATTCTTTAAAAGTGCCTTCCTCACCATCTTAAATAAGCTTGCCCCTCTCAAAAAATGTAGAACTAGGAATAGATATAGTCCTTGGTTCACTCCAGATCTGTCTGCCCTTGATCAGCACAAAAACATCCTGTGGCGTTCTGCATTAGCATCGAATAGCCCCCGTGATATGCAACTTTTCAGGGAAGTTAGGAACAAATATACACAGGCAGTTAGCATTTCTAAGGCAAGCTTTGCATCCTGTAGTACAAAAGGTTCTGGGACACTATAAAGTCCATGGAGAATAAGAGCACCTCCTCCCAGCTGCCCACTGCTCTGATGCTAGGAAACACTGTCACCACCGATAAATCCACTATAATTGAGAATTTCAATAAGCATTTCTCTACGGCTGGCCATGCTTTCCACATGGCTACCCCTACACCGGTCAACTGCCCGGCAC
Organism: Oncorhynchus mykiss; assembly: GCF_013265735.2. Lineage (NCBI taxonomy): Eukaryota > Metazoa > Chordata > Actinopteri > Salmoniformes > Salmonidae > Oncorhynchus > Oncorhynchus mykiss. The sequence goes on from NC_048582.1 coordinate 18,938,068, forward strand.
CCTCCACAGCAACCCACCCAAGCCCCCACCATTTCTCCTTTACCCAAATCCAGATAGCTGATGTTCTGAAAGAGCTGCAAAATCTGGACCCCTTCAAATCAGCCGGGCTAGACAATCTGGACCTTCACTTTCTAAAATTATCGGCCGAAATTGTTGCAACCCCTATTACCAGCCTGTTCAACCTCTCTATTGTATCGTCTGAGATTCCCAAAGATTGGAAAGCTGCCGCGGTCATCCCCCTCTTCAAAGGCGGTGACACTCTAGACACAAACTGCTACAGATCTATATCTATCCTACTCTGTCTTTCTAAGGTCTTCGAAAGCCAAGTTAACAAACAGATTACTGACCATTTCGAATCCCACCATACCTTCTCTGCTATGCAATCTGGTTTCAGAGCTGGTCATGGGTGCACCTCAGCCACGTTCAAGGTTCTAAACGACATCATAACCGCCATCGATAAGAGACATTACTGTGCAGCCGTATTCATCGACCTGGCCAAGGCTTTCGACTCTGTCAATCAGAACATTCTTATTGGCAGACTAGACAGCCTTGGTTTCTCAAATGATTGCCTCGCCTGGTTTACCAACTACTTCTCTGATAGAGTTCAGTGTGTCAAATCGGAGGGCCTGTTGTCTGGACCTCTGACAGTCTCTATGGGTGTGCCACAGGGTTAAATTCTCGGACCGACTCTCTTCTCTGTATACATCAATGATGTCACTCTTGCTGCTGGTGATTCTCTGATCCACCTCTACGCAGACGACACCATTCTGTATACTTCTGGCCCCTCCTTGGACACTGTGTTAACTAACCTCCAGACGAGCTTCAATGCCATACAACTCTCCTTCCGTGGTCTCCAACTGCTCTTAAACGCAAATAAAACTAAATGCATGCTATTCAATCGATCACTGCCCGCACCTGCTCGCCCGTACAGCATCACTACTCTGGACGGCTCTGACTTAGAATACATGGACAACTACAAATACCTGGGTGTCTCGTTAGACTGTACACTCTCCTTCCAGACTCACATTAAGCATCTCCAATCCAAAATTAAATCTAGAATCGGCTTCCTATATCGCAACAAAGCATCCTTCACTCATGCTGCCAAACACACCCTCGTAAAACTGACCATCCTACCGATCCTCGACTTCGGTGATGTCATCTATAAAATAGCTTCCAACACTCTACTCAACAAACTGGATGCAGTCTATCACAGTGCCATCTGTTTTGTCACCAAAGCCCCATATACTACCCACCATTGCGACCTGTGCGCTCTCGTTGGTTGGCCCTCGCTTCGTACTCGTCGCCAAACCCACTGGCTACAGGTTATCTACAAGCCCCGCCTTATCTCAGCTCACTGGTCACCGTAGCAGCACCCACTCGTAGCACGCACTCCAGCAGGTATATCTCACCCCCAAAGCCAATTCCTCCTTTGGTCGTCTTTCCTTCCAGTTTTCTGCTGCCCATGACTTGGACGAATTGCAAAAATCTCTGAAGCTGGAGACTCACATCTCCCTCACTAGCTTTAAGCACCAGCTGTCAGAGCAGTTTTCAGATCACTGCACCTGTACATAGCCCATCTGTAAACAGCCCATCTATCTACCTGCCTCATCCCCATACTGGCATTTATTTATTTATTTATTTTGCTTCTTTGCACCCCAGTATCTCTACCTACACATTCATCTTCTGCCGATCTACCATTCCCGTGTTTAATTGCTATATTGTAATTACTTCGCCACCATGGCCTATTTATTTCCTTAACTTACCTCATTTGCACTCACTGTACATACACTTTTTGTTTTCTTTTGTTCTACTGTATTATTGACTGTATGTTTTGTTTATTCCATTTATAACTCTGTGTTGTTGTTTGTTGTTGTTTGTGTCGAATTGCGCGAATTACACTTTATCTTGGCCAGGTCCCAGTTGCAAATGAGAACTTGTTCTCAACTAGCTTACCTAGTTAAATAAAGATAAAAAATAAATACAAATAAATATAGCTTGAACTCCTAGACTAAAGTCAGTCAAAAACAGTCTGTATGGTTGGGTTGTAGGCCTTGCTGATATTGGTGATGACTCTGGTGTAGACCGGGGTGGTGACATTATTGAAGGGGCCTACAGGTCCATTGTGGCTCAAACCAGCAGAGAAGGCCACTTTTGGTGTGCCCATGAACACAGGAGAGAAAACGGTAGAATTACTTGAATATATTGATACAATTACATCATTCTTCTATTCACAATCACAGAGTGCAAATGACAGTGTATTTTATGGTTCACAGGTTCTCAATTGTATTTAATACATTATACTTGTGCAACAGTGAATTCTGCAGCAATGTAGATTTAGTGAAATGAACTGATCCCCAACTCAAAATCAATGTTGTTCACATCCGTTTTACAATAACTGCAGCTGACCTCGTCAGCTCTCACTGGCACTAAGTCTGGCCTCCAGGACCTGAAAACCACAGACATAAATTCACACTAAGAGTCACCAGTAACTTTACATCCAACATGAAACAATGTTAACCCTTCTTCAAATCATTATAAACAGTGGGACGCTGTGACTGACTTAGTCCCTTCAATTTACACCTTTACAACCATACCTGTTAAATCACCTGTGTCCTTTAATCTTCATCTTCCCCATGGTGGCTTCTAAGGTCCACCACTGTGTTTCTATACCTCAGCCTCATTGGCTGTCAGTCTGACCTCCATGTTACTTTGCTTCTCTCTCTGCTCCACCACGATGGTTCCCAGGTTGTGCACTATGTCTCTCAGCTCCTTCATCTCGGTCCAGATGTCAGGGGGGTGGTGGTCTGTTCGTTGGTCGTCTCTCCATCTGAACCTTACTTACCCTGCTCTCTCTCCCTGCACTGTGTCCCCGTTGAGTGATGTCACTCTCTCTGTCCCCTCCACTCTCCTCCTGAGTCCAGACAGACAGAACACCCTCCACTCTCCTCCTGAGTCCATGTCCCAGACAGACAGAACACCCTCCTCTCTCCTCCTGAGTCCAGACAGACAGAACACCCTCCACTCTCCTCCTGAGTCCAGACAGACAGAACACTCTCCTCCTGAGTCCATGTCCCAGACAGACAGAACACCCTCCACTCTCCTCCTGAGTCCATGTCCCAGACAGACAGAACACCCTCCACTCTCCTCCTGAGTCCAGACAGACAGAACACCCTCCACTCTCCTCCTGAGTCCAGACAGACAGAACACCCTCCACTCTCCTCCTGAGTCCATGTCCCAGACAGACAGAACACCCTCCTCTCTCCTCCTGAGTCCAGACAGACAGAACACCCTCCACTCTCCTCCTGAGTCCAGACAGACAGAACACCATCCACTCTCCTCCTGAGTTCATACCCCAGACAGACAGAACACCATCCACTCTCCTCCTGAGTCCATACCCCAGACAGACAGAACACCCTCCACTCTCCTCCTGAGTCCAGACAGACAGACAGAACACCCTCCACTCTCCTCCTGAGTCCAGACAGACAGAACACCCTCCACTCTCCTCCTGAGTCCAGACAGACAGAACACTCTCCTCCTGAGTCCATGTCCCAGACAGACAGAACACCCTCCACTCTCCTCCTGAGTCCAGACAGACAGACAGAACACCCTCCTCTCTCCTCCTGAGTCCAGACAGACAGACAGAACACCCTCCTCTCTCCTCCTGAGTCCAGACAGACAGACAGAACACCATCCTCTCTCCTCCTGAGTCCAGACAGACAGACAGAACACCCTCCTCTCTCCTCCTGAGTCCAGACAGACAGACAGAACACCCTCCTCTCTCCTCCTGAGTCCAGACAGACAGACAGAACACCCTCCTCTCTCCTCCTGAGTCCAGACAGACAGAACACCCTCCACTCTCCTCCTGAGTCCATGTCCCAGACAGACAGAACACCCTCCTCTCTCCTCCTGAGTCCAGAAAGTCAGAACACCCTCCACTCTCCTCCTGAGCCCAGACAGACAGAACACCCTCCTCTCTCCTCCTGAGTCCAGACAGACAGAACACCCTCCACTCTCCTCCTGAGTCCAGACAGACAGAACACCCTCCACTCTCCTCCTGAGTCCATGTCCCAGACAGACAGAACACCCTCCTCTCTCCTCCTGAGTCCAGACAGACAGAACACCCTCCACTCTCCTCCTGAGTCCATGTCCCAGACATACAGAACACCCTCCTCTCTCCTCCTGAGTCCAGACAGACAGAACACCCTCCACCCTCCTCATGAGTCCATGTCCCAGACAGACATAACACCCTCCTCTCTCCTCCTGAGTCCAGACAGACAGAACACCCTCCACTCTCCTCCTGAGTCCAGACAGACAGAACACCCTCCACTCTCCTCCTGAGTCCATGTCCCAGACAGACAGAACACCCTCCTCTCTCCTCCTGAGTCCAGACAGACAGAACACCCTCCACTCTCCTCCTGAGTCCATGTCCCAGACAGACAGAACACCCCCTCTCTCCTCCTGAGTCCATGTCCCAGACAGACAGAACCCCCTCCACTCTCCTCCTGAGTCCATGTCCCAGACAGACAGAACACTCTCCTCCTGAGTCCATGTCCCAGACAGACAGAACAGCAACACCAGCAGAGCTACAGCACCCCTCATTCTGAAACAATACCTCTTCAGATATGATGCACTTTAGGAAGCTCAGACCCCCTCCTTATATACACACAGCTCAGTTAAGCAGTACGTGTACAAGAGACACGTCATTAAAAAGTCAAGGTTGGTAAGTCTTGTCAATGTTGTATAAGACCATGAGAAGTTTGCAACTGTTGTTTGGTGAAGGGTCCCCTGGGTCCCACCTGTTCCCTATAGACAAAAACAGTGTCCGTAGTCAGACATAGAAATGCCTTATTGACGGATTGTGTTTGTGTGTGTGAGCATGTGACGCGTGTTGACTATGTGTCTATTTGTCCCTACCCCAGGTAACCAAAGAGGAGGAGTTCTTCAGTCTGTCTCACTGTCAGCTGTTGGAGCTCATCAGCCAGGACAGCCTCAAGGTGCTCTGTGAGTCAGAGGTATGGATTTGATTTATATTCTATTATACATGGTTTATCCTGAGGTGTATATATACTTCACTTATATGCATATTTCTATGTGAAAATCAAGATAACCGCCTGCCAAAGTTTGACCATGAGCCCCTTGATGTCAGGTGTACAAGGCTTGTACAGACTGGGTACGATGGGACGTGGAGAGCAGAGCTCCGTATCTCCACGCCCTCCTCAATGCTCTCCACGTCTACGCTCTGCCTCCCAAGTTCATCAAGATACAGCTCCAGTCCTGCCCCATCCTCAGCAAGGCAAGTCCCTGTCTATGAAACCTATGTCGTCTATTCATCTATGACCGGCTGCTGGGATTGATTGATTGATATGTTCCTTCATTCCAGGCCAACTCCTGTAGAGACTTCCTGTCTAAGATATTCCAGGAAATGGCGTTGAGGAAGCCCCTCCCCCCTGCGCCTCACCGTGGAACACAGCTTATCTACGTAGCCGGAGGGTAGTCTACAAACATATGATGGGATGGTGTGGGGTGTCGTAGAGATAATTGGATGAAAGGATATGATGATATAATCCTATTATGGTTATGTACTGTCTGATCCTCCTGTGTTCCATCCCAGGTATCGGCAGCACTCTCTGTCTTCTATGGAGGCCTATGACCCTGGTAGGAACATCTGGCTGAAGCTAGCTGACATGGGCTCTCCCTGCAGTGGCCTGGGCTCCTGTGTGCTGTTTGGCCTGCTCTACACGGTACACGAACGCACCCACACACCTTGCTTTTTACAGCCTTGTCTGTCTATCTAACCCCTCCCCCTCTTCATCCCTCCCTCTCTCCCTCCTCCTCAGGTGGGAGGCAGGAACCTGTCCCTACAGAACAACACTGAGTCCAGTTCCCTGTGCTGCTACAACCCCATGACCAATCAGTGGAGCCAGCACGCCTCCCTCAACACCCCCAGGAACAGGGTGGGGGTGGCTGTGGTGGACGGGAGCATTTACGCCGTGGGGGGGTCCCAGGGGTCCACACATCATAACACTGTGGAGAGGTGAGGAGGGGGGAGAGAATTAGTGAGGAGAGGGGGGGGGGGGGGGGGTGTAGAGGAGAGAAGACAGAAAGAGGAGAGAGAGCAGAAAGAGAGTGAGATGTAGTGTAAATTCCCCAAGATAATGTAGGAATTCCTGAGCCCGAGGTGGGGGACTAATTAGTGTGACAGCCTTTGGTCCCGGCTGTGTTGGTACCTGCTTCCAAGGAATGTCAATCCGGTTGGGAATGCTTCACAACTCGCTGCTGAGCGGCTAAAAGGTAGGAAATCATCTTCAGCGGAATGTCATTACAGGACCCGTGGCTCTGGTAGAATACCTCCGAGATGTGTCCTACCTGCCTTTTTTTTAAATATCTTCCTTCCCTTCTTCCATCCATCCACCCTTGCCTCTCCTCTCAGCTGCTCTCCTATCCTCCCACAAAACGTGTTACTAGACACCTCACAAAGTACGTAGCTTTATCTTAATCCACTGTAAGTTACCTGGCTCCTATACAATAAGTTAATTATACTATCTAACTCACACTCTGATAGCACCTACAGTCCCATGCACTCAGGTCATGATGATAACAATGATAATGAGCATTGCACTATGCAGAAATCACACAATTTCTAATAGTTTGCCTCATTTCAATGTATGTGACAAAACAAGCAAGTATAGTGTAGAGAATCTTTGAACCATCTAAACCTCTGTGAAATATCTTTTCCATAACCAAAAATATTGTATTTTCAGCTGTTTGACGTTGGTGTACGAAACCGAAAGTAAAAGATTCAAAAGCAAAACTTAAGAATGCGAAGCATAGAAATAACGCACATAGAACAGATCTACTGCTTCTTAGACGTTCTTTCTTTAAGTCACATTTCTATGTAAAATTGGTTGGGACGCCCAAAAAGTTACATATTACAGCTTTAAGACAATAACAACCATAAATTCTCTCTCTCTCTCTCTCTCTCGCTCTCTGCCAGGTATGACCCAGAGGCGAACCGCTGGGTGTTTGTGAGCCCCATGTCAGTAGCCCGTCTGGGGGCGGGAGTAGCAGGTTGCGAGGGGTCTCTGTATGTGGTGGGGGGGTTCGACGGCCAGAACCGCTGGAACACAGCAGAGAGGTTCCACCCCGATTCCAACACCTGGCACCAACTCGCCCCCATGACCACTGTACGCAGTGGACTAGGTGAGAATGTGTATGTGTGTGTGTGTATGTATATACACACCTGTCAAGGTGTGTGGATAATGTCTATCTCTCTCTGTTTCTCCCTTGTGTGTGTGTAGGTGTGGTGTGTGTGGACTCATACCTGTATGCAGTAGGAGGGTATGACGGTCATACCCAGCTCAGCTCCATGGAGAGGTACAGTGTAACCAGAGATGTGTGGGAGCCAGTGGCCTCCATGCAGCACTGCCGCAGCGCTCACGGGGTCACCATCTACCAGGGACGCATCTTCATACTGGGTGAGCCTGGAGAAACATGCCATCTCTCTGGAGAGTTTGGCCAACTTTAGAACCAGATACCATGTTTCTCCTACTGAGCCTTGGATTCACCCATCCTGTTTCCCTCTCTCTGCCCTTCCATCCCTCGTCCTCCCTCCCTCCTGCCTCCAGGTGGTTTTAACTCCACAGGGTTTCTGTCCAGTGTTGAGAGTTACTGCCCTGACACCAACCAGTGGACGTCCATCACCAACATGTTGCTAGGACGCAGCGGAATGGCCGTCGCAGTAACAATGGAGCCCTGCCCCGGCAACCTGCCCGAGGAGGAAGAAGAAGAGGAAGTGACATAGAGTTAGAGCGAGGAGACATGACTCATCATAACTCTTTTTATATTTGACTCAACATGGCGGCAGAGCAGGACTTGTTGCAGTAGAATTAGAATGAGTAGAAAGTACAAAGCTCTTAGATCACTTTTATCCAAAGCCACAAAGTTTGCATTAATCAGGAATGTCTGTTCTGATCATTCTAATTTTATGTGGAGTCAGTAGGAAGTGGACCAGGGGGAGGAAGTGACCTCACAATAACTTCAAAGTGACCTCACCATTATTAGGGTGCTACAGACAAAGAGTTAGGAATTAGAATACTAGAATGGGCATGAACCTTCGTATGATGCCATTATAAGACACATTGCCTGAATCACTAAATGGGCTGTCACTCCCAAACAGAAGACAATTGCATTGGTAACAATTTATTTTTAAATCTATCAACTTAAATTTAAGGAACACCTAACTTTACAAGACTGACATTACATATTTCGACAACAGCAGCCATTACACATTCCAAGGGTACATCATGAGGTTAGAGTAAGATCTTTCGGCTACAAAGACCCAACTGACTGGAATCACAGTGAATTTAAGAGCCATTTTTCAAATGTTAAGAACAAACAGTTTGTGTTTTTAACCAGCTAATAGAAACATCACCATGTGAAGAAATTTGTATGTAAACTCATCAAAAAAAGAAACGTCCCTTTTTCAAGACTCTGTCTTTCAAAGATAATTCGTAAAAATCCAAATAACTTCACAGATCTCCATTGTTAAAGGGTTTAAACACTGTTTCCCATGCTTGTTCAATGAACCATAAACAAATAATGAACATGCACCTGTGGAACGGTCGTTAAGACACTAACAGCTTACAGACGGTAGGCAATTAAGGTCACAGTTATGAAAACTTAGGACACTAAAGAGGCCTTTCTACTGACTCTGAAAAACACCAAAAGAAAGATGCCCAGGGTCCCTGCTCATCTGCATGAATGTGCCTTAGGCATGCTGCAAGGAGGCATGAGGACTGCAGATGTGGCCAAGGCAATAAATTGCAATGTTCGTACTGTGAGACGCCTAAGACAGCGCTACAGGGAGACAGGACGGACAGCTGATCGTCCTCGCATTGGCAGACCACGTGTAACAAGACCTGCACAGGATCGGTACATCCGAACATCACACCTGCGGGACAGTTACAGGATGGCAACAACAATTGCCCGAGTTACACCAGGAATGCACAATCCCTCCATCAGTGCTCAGACTGTCTGCGATAGGCTGAGAGAGGCTGGACTGAGGGCTTGTAGGCCTGTTGTAAGGCAGGTCTTCACCAGACATCACCGGCAACAACGTCGCCTACGGGCACAAACCCACCATCGCTGGACCACACAGGATAGGCAAAAAGTTGCGCTTTTGAGTTGCATTTTTGTCTCACCAGGGGTGATGGTCGGATTTGCGTTTATCGTCGAAGGAATGAGCGTTACACCGAGGCCTGTACTCTGGAGCGGGATCGATTTGGAGGTGGAGGGTCCGTCATGGTCTGGGGTGTCACAGCATCATCGGACTGAGCTTGTTGTCATTGCAGGCAATCTCAGCGCTATGCGTTACAGGGAAGACATCCTCCTCCCCTCCTCCCCCTTCCTGCAGGCTCATCCTGACATGACCCTCCAGCATGACAATGCCACCAGCCATACTACTCGTTCTGTGTGTGATTTCCTGCAAGACTGAATGTCAGTGTTCTGCCATGGCCAGCGAAAAGCCTGGATCTCAATCCCATTGAGCACGTCTCAGACCTGTTGGATCGGAGGGTGAGGGCTAGGGCCATTCCCCCCAGAAATGTCCGGGAACTTGCATGTGCCTCGGTGGAAGAGTGGGGTCACATCTCGCAGCAAGAACTGGCAAATCTGGTGCAGTCCATGAGGAGGAGATGCACTGCAGTACTTAATGCAGCTGGTAACCACACCAGATACTGACTGTTACTTTTGATTTTGACCCCCCCTTTGTTCAGGGACACATTATTCTATTTCTGTTAGTCACATGTCTGTGGAACTTGTTCAGTTTATGTCTCAGTTGTTGAGTCTTGGTATGTTAATACAAATATTTACACGTTAAGTTTGCTGAAAATAAATGCAGTTGACAGGGAGAGGACGTTTCCTTTTTTGCTGAGTTTATGTATATATTATAGGTACTTAGTTTTATTAGTTGTATTAGTAGTTGGAGCAGTAGTTTTACTTGTAACCCTATTATGCTGTTAATGTATGTATTTTTAAAATATATTTTGTTATTATCAGACAGTAGTTGCCATATTATTCTCGTTACTAAGTATTGTTTGTTTCGTTTTTTTCCCATTTGGACACTTGAAAACGACATGGTGCATCTCAAGAGATTTCGGCCTGCAAGATTTCAAACACTAAAATACATGTAAACAGACCATCAATGTCTACATTTGTTTTCTTGGAAAATAGAGTGATACAATATCAGTACTTGTTGCATTTACAACTTGTCTTAATCTTACAGATAAAGGTCAGCCATTTTGGTCAGGAAGTTTGTCAACCATGGTTTGCCAGTGCTGTGATAAGATAGTGTCAAATAATGAAGATGAAGAATTTCTGCGTGTTAGCTTGCCAGCTAATTTTAGAGGAATGAGTCCATAAATGTTTCAACCTAACTGCCAATATGCCAACATTCTATTCAAACAATACAGTCAATCCACAGCCATATACCGGCTGAAATCAGTTGATGATAGGATTTAGACAAGTTGTAAATGCAACAAGTACTGATATTGTATCATATAATTTCACTCTGTTTTCCAAGAAAACAAATGTAGACATTGATGGTCTGTTTACATATATGTTAGTTTTTTTTAAAACTGAAAATGGTATAAAACCGTATAAACTGTATTTATGAATATATGACAATATTTTAGGTTGACAGTATTACATCATTTCCAATATATCACATTCCTTCCTTAAATTGTCCAGCATACAAAAAAAACAGGATTATGCCTTTACTGCCATTCATTTCAATTAGACTGGTTTGGTTTTCTCCCTGACCACAACGGCTGCCATTTTCACTCTATTCTGGAACTCTGAGGGCTTATTTGACATAGCCCCTCTAGTCATTTAATGAAATCTATTTTGCTACAGAACTTCTCAGAGACTCTTCTAATTGACTGTGCCATCATGTCCCCTCTCTCTATCGACAACTCTGACCATAACTCCAGCAGTTTTTCACACGCAGTGTTTTCAGATTCCACGTGCACCTTATTATAGTTCACATACAGTGTTTGTTGTCTTGCCCACATCATAGGAGGAAGCTCCAGAGAAGCTGAAATGAAGACAGTTCTCTCTCTGACCTCACATAGTTTGCGTTACAAATGGCACCCTATTCAATTCATAGTGCCATATTTTTTGACCAGGGCCCAGAGGTATTAAAACATGTGCTTCATTTCTCTTGCTGCGCTGCAGTAGAGCCTCGTCACTGTGGGAGCATGTTGGTTAACCACCACTAGGTGGAGGAAGACTACTACCAAGACTAGAGGGATGAGAACACAACAGGGCACATAACAGAAAGCACATAACAGTCACTCATAACAACAGGACACATTCGAGCGTATTGTTCATTCTGTATTCTAACCATGGTCATAGGACTGTTTAGTAGACGTCACAGCATTAGTCACCACTGGTTTACGTCAGACTACTGTTTACTTATCTCTCTCTGTGTGTGTGTGCCTGTACGACCCCTCCCCCTCTGTGCTAGCTGATGTTATCTCTGTGTGTGTTCAGTAGGAGTCTTTAGGGTCAGGCATATTCACAGCCAAACCTCCAGGTCTCTAGTACTGCTGGTTTTCATTCCTCACTGACTGACTAGCCAGGGCAGCGTTCACCTGGTGTCCCAGGTCTCACACCTGAGATCTGAATTAGCCCCTGATAAGAGGGGAACGATGAGCACTAAAAGTGTGTATATTTGACTGAAAGAGAGTGGAAATGGAAGGAGGAGAGAGAGGAGGTGGAAGGAGGAGAGAGGAGGTGGAAGGAGAGGAGAGAGAGAATATGGAAGGAGGAGGTGGAAGGAGGAGAGATGGAGGAGGTGGAAGGAGGAGAGAGAGGTGGAAGGTGGAGAGAAAGGAGGTGGAAGGAGGAGAGAGAGGAGTTGGAAGGAGGAGAGAGGGAGTAGTTGGAAGGAGGAGAGAGGGAGCAGTTGGAACAAGGAGTGAGGGAGGAGTGGGAAGGAGAAGAGAGGGAGGAGGTGGAAGGAGGGGAGAGAGGAGGTGGAAGGAGGAGAGAGGGAGTAGTTGGAAGGAGGAGAGAGGGAGCAGGTGGAACAAGGAGTGAGTGAGGAGGTGGAAGGAGAAGAGAGGGAGGAGGTGGAGGGAGTAGAGAGGGAGGAGGCGGAAGGAGGAGAGAGCGGAGGTGGAAGGTGGAGAGAAAGGAGGTGGAAGGAGGAGAGAGAGGAGGTGGAAGGAGTAGATAGGGAGTAGTTGGGAGGACGAGAGAAGGAGCAGGTGGAACAAGGAGTGAGGGAGGAGGTGGAAGGAGGAGAGAGGGAGGAGGTGGAAGGAGGGGAGAGGGGAGGTCGAAGGAGGAGAGAGGGGAGTTGGAAGGAGTAGAAAGGGAGGAGGTGGAAGGAGGAGTGAGGGGAGGTGGAAGGAGGAGAGACAGGAGGTAGGAGAGAGAGGAGGTGGTAGAAGGAGGAGAGACAGGAGGTAGGAGAGAGAGGAGGTGGAAGGAGAGGAGAGGAAGGAGGTGGAAGGAGGAGATGGGGAGGAGGTTGAAGGAGGAGAGAGGGGAGGTGGAAGGAGGAGAAAGGGGAGATGGAAGGAGGAGTGAGGAGGTGGAAGGAGTAGAGAGGGAGGAGGTGGAAGGATACGAGAGGAGGTGAAAGGAGGGGAGGGGGAGGAGGTGGAGGGAGGGAGGAGGTGGAAGGAGGTAGAGAGAGAGAGGAGGTGGAAGGAGGAGTCAGAGAAGGTGGAAGAATGAGAGGAGGTGGAAGGAGCAGAGAGAGGAGATGGAAGGAGTAGAGAGGGAGGAGGTGGAAGGAGAGGAGAGAGGAGGAGAGGGAAGGAGTTGGAAGAATGAGAGGTGAGGTGGAAATAGGAGAGAGAGGAGGTGGAAGGAGGAGAGTGGAGAGTAGGAGGAGAGGATCTTACTCACATGGCAAACACATGGCACACGCTGACACGCAACACACTGACTGTTCCTGATCTGACTGGCTCTTGCTTCAGTCTATGCAGTGTGTCCTTAAAGAAAGCAGAGCTAGGTTTCAACCCGTCTTAAATACATAGAAACAGATCATATAGAATGTATATAGTTCTGTGTGATATATAGAGGTTGAAATGGAATGCGCATACCTGTGGAAGTGACCTTGGGAAGGGATGACTTTATCAATATCTCTGCCTGCAAACATTGTGTTGCCTTCTGAAGCTCCAACGGCACAAACACATCAACATCCCTCCCTGCCTACAAACCTTACCTGTTACATTCTGAAGGATGCTCCATGTTTAGTGTTCCATGAAGGTGACATTGGTGGTAACGCACACACACAAAGACACACACATACACATATATACACACTACACACACACAGGCACACACAGATTACATTGATGCATATGGGTGATACACACACACAATGGAATAGTGTGCCTGATTTTCCCCCAAGCCATGTTCCCTGTGACGCAAAGTAATGTACATACATGAGTGACATAAGTACAGCGCGCGGGTGTGTGTGTGAGTGTGTATGTGCTCAAAGCTCCAAAGCATCTAGTTTGTTACCTGTCCAGTTCAACCTGCTCCAGGTGTGGTGGTGGCCTGGACACAGTGGCCAGGTAAGACCATCCATGACGCCTGTCCCAAATGGCATCCTATTCCCTTCATACTGTATGGGCCCTGGTCAAAAGTAGTGCACTACAGTATGGTAGGGAATAGGGTGCCATTTGGGACGGCGATTACTAGAAATCGCACTCATCACAAGGCCCCATGTAGATGTGATGTGGTTGCTGTGTATTGCCCCCCCCCCCCCCCCCCCCACACACCTCCATAGTTACCCCCCAACTGTTACAATACCTTCAACTTCACACAATAGAGAAAGAGGCTTCAGGTTATATGGATTATGATCAGAGATAATTTCAGATATTCTTTTCAAGTTGAATTGGAATTTTGATCAATTTTTGTTGTGAGAGATCTTCTGAACGTGGGCATATTCATTTTGCATCCTAGCATATGAAGACATGTTTTTAAACCCTCTTTTAGTGTATGTGAATGAAGTGTTGAGCGTTATGCAGTCCATTTCAGTGCTCAAAACATAATGACTAGAGTTTAAGTATAGCCTTCATGTAGTTATTGTATTACACTGTTATTTAACTTCACATAATTCTTCATTTGATAATCGGTCAAGGAAAAGCAAAGATTAATGAGTGTGATCGACAGTGTGTGCAATTTGTGCGGTGCTGCTGATATCCCACTAGCTGACTGTATTCAGTTTGACTGTGTTTCTCCAGAGCTCGGAGGAAACCATCAGTTGACAGTTTCAAGCTCCCCCTAGCTGAATTGATTCTACTATGAGGCCGCTCGAAACGCAGCACCGTATGGCGGGGGTCTGCGATGTTACGTCCTTCTTTAACCAACCCCTTTAAATACACAAAACTCGTCGAAATAAAAAGTAAGCCTTTTCGTCTTCTTTGTTGTTTATTTTAGACTTTAAAGTAGTCCGAATTCAAGTTGAGCAGTCATTGGTTAAGAATTCAATGTTTTGTCAAATATGCCCCCCCCTTGTTCTTGGAAATAGTATATTCCACAATTTATTCCAGGCAAAGACTGACAGTTTTTTGGGTCACAGAATGGCTGTTGAAGTCACCAGTTTACCCTCCCCCCGCCATAATAAGGAATTAGTACATTTATGATAACGAAAATGTTAGTGGACTGAGGGAGAAAGCATGTTGACATGTCTGCGCATTTCTACTGAATGAAAAGTATTTTGTCATCTTTATTAAAAGGCTTTAATGTTTTCTTGTTTGTTTCTCTAGTCTACCACATCCACCTTTCTTATATCATTTCATGTGAAAATGTAGGCCTGCCTATGCTATAACACATTTATCATAAATGATGACATTATAATAGAGTAATGCCAGTGTATTCCATGCCAGTGCACATCTTAGTGATGGGAACTATGATTGTCATGTTGTCGTTTTATTTTCTCCAGAATATAAACAGAAAAGACAAACAGAAGAGATAGAATAATAACATGTTGGACAATTATTCTCAATAACGGAAAACTCTCTCTCCCCATCCCCATATCCTGTACTGTACATATGGCTGGTAAATGAACAGTGGTAGCAGTTAAGGGAGAAGGACTAGTGACACTTGACTCCACAGGTCCTATGTAGCCATTCACACAATAATCCTAATGCTTCAAACACAGCTCAAGACCTGGACGATAGCATACATACTCACTGTGTGTGTGTGTGTGTATTTGTGTGTGTGTATTAAAAGAATACAGTGAATCCCCAGGACCAATCAAGCATTAGTGTAGTTAAGATCTGATTATCCCTTATGGTGCTTCTGTGGTTGTTGTTGATTATGTTCTTCATGTTGCTACATTGCTAACCCTAAAATCCGGTTTTCTATGTCAAATGGTTTTGCTATATTTCAGTCTTCTGTCATGTATATGAAGAGTAATATTGGGATGCAAACTCAAAATGTAATACATTTCAACTCTATATCTGACATGGTGCAGGTGTCTTCTTCTTTTTAAGCCCACAACCATGTGTGTGAAGGTGAATACTTGTTTCAAAGTAGATTTGTTTAAGACTACCAATACCTTGATTTAGCTCACTGCTGTAAAATGTTTACATAAAGAAATGCACACATTTATAGTCAAATTTGATCTTTCAAAATATACATTTGAATGTTTTTCCTGTTTTGAACAGATAGTTTGACACATTTCATCCAGCCACTTGTTATGAACATTTGTCTGCTATTCATTCAAAGTGTTGTGTTTCTGTGATACTCGGAGGCTGAGAAATTGGCGATTGAGCTAATCTGACATACTGACACGATTTAAAATGGCCAACGATATGGTCACTTGTGCCATCAGACTTTGAGCTCTAACTTTGGAACGCTATGGGCTGTCAACTCAGTTCTACTGACATCTGAAACATGACACTCTGGACTTGGTACGGAGACATTGACTAGAAGAATGTGCATTAACAATTGACTTTTTTAAATAAAAAAAATTGTTCATGTGTTGTTTTCACCTCTTTCGACAACTAATAATCTTTAGAACCTTTTAAATCTACATCAGATTTTGACAAACAATTGATAAACCTTTAAAGCAAAATAGAAAGATGAATGTTTTATTCACAACATCTGAATAGTACATAATAGAATAGAGCAGGTATGTACAAGTGCTTTGTGATGTCTGCAGTAGATACTGCTGAACAGCTAGAATGGACCCATTATGGCTAACACTGGATTAATGTCATCCTTCACCGTGAGTGTGTGTCTGTACCCCCGTTAGCTAATGGGGATCATATGTGGAGTCAGCACAGAAACACTAAACAATTTACTTTCCCCACCCCCACCACACTCACAAACATCCTCGGCCTTAAACCCCTCGTCAGTGAGTTAAACACTACTCCTTGGGGAGGTAGAGTACAGCCCTGCCACCGTGTGTGTTAGAGATAGGTGGATGTGGTGGTGAATGGAGGGAGAGGCGAGGAGAGAGAGAGAGCAGGAGGTATGGAGTGCTCAGAGGGAGAGGGACAGCGGTAAAGAACGAGAAAGACGGAGAGAGAAAAGAAAGAGAGGTTTAGAGGCCCACAAAGGGGTAGAGGGGCCCTGTAGTTCTGGCAGAGGGGCGAGACTGTCAACAACGCATGTATCAAAACCCCCAGACAACACACTCCATATACACACACACACACACAGCCCCTGTTTTTGGTGTGTGTGTACATACATAACACTGCATGTGACACCAAGAGCAGAGGTAAGACAAACATAATGCCAAGCAGAACCTTCTCTACTGGAGAGAGGGGTGAGGTAGAAGGAGAGAAAGGGGGATGGAGAAGGGGATAGAGGGGTGAGGGAGAAGGAGAGAAAGGGGGAGGAAGAAGTGGAAAGATGGGAGAGGGTGAAGGAGAGAGAGCGAGGGAGGGAGCAGGAAAGAGGGGGGGGGAGAAGGGGAGAGAGGGGAAGGGAGAAGGAGAGAGTGGGGGGGAGAATGGGAAAGATGGGAGAGGGAGAAGGGGAGAGAGAGCAAAGGGAGAAGGGGAGAGAGGGGGAGGGAGAAGGAGAGAGGGGGAGATGGGTAGAGAGGGGGGGGAGTAGGATAGAGAGAGGGGGGAGGGAGAATGGGAAAGACAGGAGAGGGAGGAGAGAGGGGGGAGGGAGAAGGAGAGAAAGGGGGAGGAAGAAGAAGAAAGATGGGAGAGGTTGAAGGAGAGAGAGCGCGAGGGAGGGAGCAGGAGAGAGGGGGGGAGAAGGGGAGAGAGGGGAAGGGAGAAGGAGAGAGTGGGGGGGAGAATGGGAAAGATGGGAGAGGGAGAAGGGGAGAGAGAGCAAAGGGAGAAGGTGAGAAAGGGGGAGGGAGAAGGAGAGAGAGGGGGAGAAAGAAGGGGAGAGAGGGGGAGGGAGAAGGAGAGAGGGGGAGATGGGTAGAGGGGGGGGAAGTAGGATAGAGAGAGGGGGGAGGGAGAATGGGAAAGACGGGAGAGGGAGGAGAGAGGGGGGAGGGGAGAGAGAGAGGGAAAGCAATAAAGAGAGAATATTTAGAGAGATTGGGAGGTGGGATAGAATAGAGCATTATTTATTCAGTCAGCAAACATACCTGGGAAAGTAGTTATGTGGTAATTTTACCTAAAACCATTTAGCAATTCGGGAAATAAAGCAATATCAAGACATGACCAGATAACCATTGCAGTAAGAGTTTGATTGAATTCAACATTTAAATAAAATAGTGTTAAAAGCTGAGAACTGTGTACTGTCTGTGTAGTAGCAGATCACACCACAGTCTGTGTTCCTTTAATGAAAAATCTGTGTTCCGGGTGTGTGTGTGTGAGCATGTGTATGTATGTGTGAGTGTGTGTGCGACTGTTAAAACCCTTCTTTAAGAGGACATGCAATCTGGATCCTATTTAACATCCATGTGTTTTTATTTCAGGGCTCTAAGGTCAGATGTACTTGACTCTGCTCCAACTGTTTAAAAGTTTGCCATTTTTGACACACAGTATCAAAACTTTACTTAGATTGAAGTGGTGATATTTGACATTCTGATCCCAAAGCCTGTGCATGTGTGTGTGCTTGTGTGCCTATGATATGACTGTACAGAGTTGTGTTCTGTCAGAAATAGGGCAGGTTAGGTCATAGACAGTTTCATAAGCCCAGTCTGACCTCTTTATACAGACACACACAATCTCTCTCTCCCTCTCTTTTTCTTTCTCTCCTTTAATCTCTCGGAATATTAGTCAACTCTCTCAAATTCCCACATCTCTCTCTTTCTCTCCCTCTGGATCCCCTTTGTTTTCCACTGGCTGATTACAACCACGCTGATTCGATTCATATCTACACTTAACAAAAATATAAACAGAACATGTAAAGTGTTGGTCCCATGTTTCATGAGCTGAAATAAAAGATCCCAGAAATGTTCCATACCCACAAAAAGCTTATTTCTCTCAAGTTGTGCACAAATGTGTTTCCATCCCTGTTAGTGAGCATTTCTCATTTGCCAAGATAATCCATCCATCTTTCAGGTGTGGCATATCGAAGAAGCTGATTAAACAGGATGATCAGTACACAGGTGCACCTTGTGCTGGGGACAATAAAAGGCCATTCTAAAATGTGCAGTTTTGTCACACAACACAATGCCACAGATGTCTCAAGTTTTGAAAGAGCCCGCAATTGGCATGCAGATTGCAGGAATGTCCACCAGCGCTGTTGCAAGAGAATTCAACGTTAATTTGTTTTAGAGAATTTGACAGTACGTCAAACCGGCCTCACAACCACAGACCACGTGTAACCACACCAGCCCAGGACCTCCACATCCGGCTTCTTCACCTGCGGGATTGTCTGAGGGGAGGGGGAGCTGAGGAGTATTTCTGTCTGTAATAAAGCCCTTTTTGTGGGGAAAAACTAATTCTGATTGGCTGGGCCTGGCTTCCCATTAGGTGGGCCTGGCACCCAAGTGGATGGGCCTATGCCCTCCAAGGCCCACACATGGCAGCGCCCTTGCCCAGTCATGTGAAATCCATAGATTAGGGCCTAATTCATTTATTTCAATTGACTGATTTCCTTATAGGAACTGTAACTCAGCAAAATCTTTGAAATTGTTGCATGTTGAGATTTATATTTTTGTTCAGTATAAAACAGCAACCTGCCATTTTAGTTTCTGGAAATATGGTCCACCTATATGTTGTGGTGCTAAAACCCATGTACTTACATGGTAATTAGCAGGTAATCATTAGCGAGTAATTAGCATGAGCAGGTAAGGTGTAAATACAGTCCAGGTACACATTGTTGCAAAACACCTACAACTGATATACCTGTTTGCAGCTTGCACAAGGAGTGGGGAGGATGGAGAAGATGGGTGGAAGAATTAATGAATGGGAGACAAGGTGAGAGGAAAGAAGAGGAGAGAAAAAGAGGCTGAAAAAGCAAGGAGAGGCAGCGTCATACCGAGGCAGTGGTTGTCTGTGGTTTTCCCCTCAGACAGAGTGAAAATGGGGGCGTAGAGAAAACAGGCAGTATGATCTTTAGAGCGATTACATTTCTAAAGAAATAGAAAGTATTGAGAGAAAACAGAGATTAGAGAGATACAGGAGCAGGTAGACATTTCCCTTTACTCTAAGGCTGTGTTTACACATGCAGGCCAATTCTTCTGATTGCTCAAAAGACCAATTAGTGGAAAAATAATCAGAATAGAATTGGGCTGCATGTGTAAACGCAGCCTAGCTGGTCCCAGGTCAGACACTTGTTCAGTCCTGTTAATGGTTATGATCAGAATGTGAGGTCGGGTAACCTGATCCTAGATCTGTAGTTAGAGGTAACAGCTATTCTGAGAGATAGTAGAACTATCAGGAAGTGTGAGAAGTAAAATATTTAACCACATCGATTCAATGTGCTACTACTTAAACTCACACACTCTCTACTAGCTAGATTGTGGTATTGACATGCTCATGTTAGAGCCCTGTTCCAGTAACCTCTTTCTTTCTTAGAGCATTGAAACGGGGCCCAAGTCTTTGAGACGAAGCCATCTATAGGAATCTAGTGAATACTGATCCAGAAATCCAACAAACAGCCTAATTGTTGAGTCAAACGGCCTCATTCAATTAGCAATGAAACATGTGAATGTAATATTCTGAGAGGTCCTCTTCTGGAGTGATTGAAAATACAGGTCTGGCTCGATTGAACACAACCTGTTTGGAGTGTGTGTGAGATGTGTGTGCGTGTGTACATTAGGGTGAATACCTCTGAATTCCAGGAGTGGAGTTGATTTATAATTACCCTAACGAATCATCCTACCCTATCAGAAATATACACACATACACACACACACACACACACAGGCACATTCCCTCAACAGTATGTGTGTTCTGAGAGGTATGTGGGCTCAGGCCAATCGATACTGATGCTATGATGAGACAGTGATAGAGTTTGAGGTCTAGAGCTGAGTAGATACAAACACACTCTCCCTCACTCTCTAGCCTATTGGAGCAACACAAGCACACTGACAGCTCTGCCTAGCTAGACTGTGTTTGTGTCCAAGCTCTTGGTACTCTCTCTTTACCCCTTTTTTGGACAATGTGTTTGCTTATGTGTGTCATTTAGAAAAACAGTGGAGGTGGCTAACCCCAAGAATGACACATGCATGCAGTCAGTGTGTCCTTCCCACAGATGAGCAACATTTAAGCAGATCACTTCGCTCCTGCACACACACACCCAGCCACTGCACTGCACCCACACTCACACACATTCTTAAAGGGACAGGCCACACACACACATCCCTCAACTTCATACTTGGTATACATGTACACATTTGATTAATTATTCCCTCACACGACACATAGGCTGTGTTTAGACAGGCACCCCAATTCTGATATTTTTTTCTTCACTAAATTGGTCCTTTAACAAAACAGATCAGGTCTGGAAAAGATCTGATGTGAAAAGATCTGACATGAAAAGATCTGATGTGATCTGCAAAAAGACCAATTAGTGGCAAAATGATCAGAATTTGGCTTACTGTGTAAACACAGCCATATAACTATATAAAAACAGGACACACAGAGCTGTTATATACCATTCCTGGCCGGAACATACCTTACAGAGCACAGAGTTACATGTGGGCACAGTAGGGTACTGTTAAAAGAGGCATGTAGGGTACTGTTAAAAGAGGCATGTTAGTGATCAAAACCCTGCACACATCCATGTGGGACTCCAAGCCCAGGAATGAAGAACACTGACCAGTCTATCATAATTTAGTTTGGCAAATAAACAAAAAAAAGGGATCTATCCCTTTAAGAAGCCCCCACCATTCTATAACAGGGGGAGCGTGGGTAAAACCCTGGAACAGCGACTGAAAAAAAAAGATCACCAACAGACGGTTTCAAGCTCCCCGCGACGGCAGCAGCCCCTGTTCGGATCGGCAATGTTGAGGATGGATGTAGCCTGCTAGAAAAAAAGACACCGGGGCACAGTGAGAGAGAACACTACTGCTGTGTAGCTATGGAGATCGTACGTGGTCGCTTTCTTTGACAGGTGTCGGAACCGGACTGAATAAAAAGTATCGAAACCAGCTTCAAGGATGTACGCCAAGGGGAAAGGTGCTGTTGTGCCCTCAGATAACCAAGCAAGAGAAAAGTAAGTGGGAATAGTGCAATGTCACAAACACCAGCTAGAGACACTAGTACTAGGATATCTACTGTTATCTCCAACGCTCACATACACCACCTCGCTTGTTGTCATAGAAAGGGTGCAGATTAGGATACGATATGCTCTCCGTAGTTGTTTAGGGTCTTTGTTTTTCAGGTTTTCTTGCATAGGTGAATTCTTGTAGCCCTCCCTAACAAGCAAATAGTTATTGGGGGTTGATTGCTAGCCTAGCTAAACGTTAGCTTACTATCAAGGTATCCATTCCTACTAGTTTCATTCTCATCCGGTACAGTATATTATTAACTTCATGTTTAATATCGCCAATGTCATACAACATTGGAAAAATCATTTGTTTTCAAACTGTCTGCAATATGTTGCATTTTAGAATTGAGTGGAAAAGAGCATCATCCCTACTTCTCTGGGTATTGGGAACAATGCCTTCGTGAAGATGCTTGTGTGTTTCAGGAAGCCTGGGATTAGTTTATGGTGAAATAACGTAGCCGACTGATAGCTTTTACAAAGTTGAAACCAATGTAACCGGTTTGGTTTCAATGTAACAAAGGAGTGTCCAACGTTCCAAAAAGGAACTATTCGAACTCACTCTACATTGTATGAATGTGTACCTTCATACGCGAGTTACTGCTAGGTAGGCTAGGAGCTAGCTAGCGGCAAGTATGATAACTGTGTCCAAACAGTTTGTTTAGCCTTTATTAAAGAGTAAAATAAGTGTCCTTTATAAAACGAGGTTTCTATCATTTAAAATTGGCCACTACGCTGAGCATTTAGCCGAATAGTTGGAGTTACAAACGAGATAGTGTGCTAGCTCAGATAGCGGTAGCTTACCTATCCCTTTGTCTGCTAGCTACGGATGCCGTTTTGTCCGTACAGGATGATGTTCCGCTGAACTGGCTGCTAGTACGACAGTAACTTTATCGTATCCACCCAGTGCTACTGTGTTGCATTTATGTTTCTTTCCTAAACATGTTTGTCACAACATGTGTTATTTGGTTTCTAAAGAGATTTCAAATTTGTATGGTATAACCTGCAGAATCAGATACTCATAAGTATGCACTGTGAACAACACAACTACTAGGCTATTCGTACTGATTTATTTGAACTTTACTGACAAGCTGTAGATGGCTCTCTTTTTCCCGTGTCTTGCCAAATGTCAACAAAGCCGATGCCTTAATATTTGCCCATACTTTCCCCCACACATTTCAGTCCATATTTAAATTAAAGCTGTTCTAAGCCCTGTCCCTTGGATGTGCAAATAAATTGTCAACACATTTGTCTGCTCCTTCTGTGTATGTCGCTGTTGTGCTTGATATTATTATGTTCATCTACAATCTAGCCTAATTGATTTTATGAATCAACCTCAGAACTTGAGCTCTGGGCAGACCATAGATTAGCTCAGAAGGCACACTTTTGTTGATTTTCCTCCCCTCTGTCTCTATTCTTCTGCCTCCTCACCTCCCCTCCCTCTCCTCCTCTGTATCCTCTCCTTTCTTCCCCTCCTCTCCAATGCTCAGTTCTCCCTTCCTCTCTTCCAAGTCCTCATCTCCCTCTTCTGTGTTGAATTATTGAGTGTCTGACTGAAGCGGTTGCTCAGTGCTGTGAGTCGGAGCGGTGTGTGCGTGTGGTCGCTCTGAGCTGGAGCAATGTCTGTGTTTCTCTGTCTGTGAGAAGGAGAGTGTTTTCTGGTGGGCTGTCTTATCCATGTTTAAAGAGGGGTTTTGTCTGCAGCCGCAGGCAGGATGTCAGGTGTACTGGTGGTGAACATCAGGGGGGAAGTTTGTGAGAGAGAAAGGGACTGAGGGAGGAGATGAGCTGTCCCTTTGCTGACTAATTGTGCGTGTGTGCAGAGACACTACCTTCCCATCAAAACATCTCCCCAGTGTTGCAGCTCAAGAAACTCTCTTCCTCTCAATGCGTGAGCTTAAATAATGCAGCAGACCAGGTGCACATAGCCCCCCACCCCGTGCACACACAGGCCTCTCATCACACATAAACATTTCATCAGTGCCCTTGTGGGGGAGATCAGTAGTTTGGTCGTTAACCATAGCCTTCTGTAAATGGTCAGGAGAAGACATGGTGTGTATGTGAGAGAGTAGACCTACACTAACCAAAGTCAGTGGTGTAGTGGAGGGTAAAGGCAGTTTACCCACCATGCATCCCACTTCTGGCTTGCCTCTGAAGCTAAGCAGAGGCACTCTTTCCTGTGATCTAAAAAAAATAAGCGTCCCAGTGCCCCAGGGCAGTGATTGGGAACGTTTCCCTGTGTAGAGTGCCGTCTTTCGGATGGGATGTTAAAGATCCCATGGCACATATTATAAGAGAAGGGATGCTAACCCCAGTGGCCTGGTTACATTTCCCCACATTTTGGGAGAAAATGCATTGAAAGTATAGGCAGCGTTACTTTATTCACTGTGAACGCTGATCAGTTTAAACCAGCAGTCTCAGAGATAAGTGACTTTCAAATCATTGACTGCCCAGTGCATTGGTCAGGTGTGTGTGAGAGGCTTAACTGACCCAAGACTGACAGTAAACTTTACTACACCACCAGGCAGCCACAGACAATTGTGTGTTAGAACCACTACCTCAGACGACCTGGCTCATAAATCACGGGCTAGCCTGTCTGAAGAGCTGCAACCTCACAATTACCTCCTACTCTTAAGAGGGTTCGTACTCTTCTCTGGCAGTGTGTTTGTCCTGTCTCACCAGTTGTTTTATCTGTGATCACAGGGTGGGAACACCCCTCAGCTATTTATGGGCCTGTCCTGTGAGACAGCCCTTACGACTGTACACACACACCAGACCTGGATTCAAATACATGTATATTTTGTTACTCAAATACACAGAAAATAAGTATTTTAATATTTTCAAATAATATGGGCCGAATCAACTACTTCTATTGTATTCGCAAGCTGTTGCGTCTCAACTGATGGCAGGCACAACACAAACCTCAGATGATGAAAGGTCTAAACTACAACATGTGCGAATATAAAAAATATAGTTTTTCATGAAATTATAAAATAATTTGACAAATTTGTTTTTGTAAGTTAAAAAAAAAATGATATCAAACTCAACTGTTTTATCTTTTGTAGCGATGAAGACATGGCTGTCTCATGGTATGTGAAATGGGTCAACTTTGAGCACCTTCATCTTCTGGATGTTTTGGTATTCAGGTGTAAGAAGCCACTTTCGGACCATTTAGGTCATGGTCAAATATGTTTGGGGAAAAAATATTTACGCGTAGTTTTCTGCAATTCTACCCATTTTTACATGGGGTGAAATGTTTGCATTTTTAAAAGGCACTCTGCAGAAATTTCTCTTAATTCTAATAGTTCGCCTAATTTCTGTTGGACAAAAGTGAGCATAGTGTAGAGAATCATTGTACCATCTAGACTGCTGTGAAATGGTTTCCATAACCAAAAATATTTCATTTTCGGCTGTTTGAAAACTGCTGTACAAAAACAAAAGTAAAAGATGCAGAAATACAATTTAAATGGGAAGCATCGAAAATAGCGCACATAGAAGAGATACTACTTCTTAGGCTGTGACAGATCTGTAACTCACGTTTCTATGACTTTTATCGGGTCGCCCAAAAAGTTGCATATTGTAGCCCTTTGAAGCAAATTTCCAGTAGTTCTACACTTTATGACGTATGCCATGTTAACCCTTTCCAGCCTGAGGGGATTGTTCCACTGGATCATGACCTCTGCATGCATTAATGAGTATAATGAAAACATGATACCTATTTTGAATGTTGAGAAACTGCATAGATTTTCATGTAAGATACATTTTCACAACACTTTCTAATGAAGATGGAAAACACTTAGAGCATATTGAGTCTTGTTTTGTAAGGATTGAAAATATGAAATGAGAATATAAATACCTTTTACTGTGAACAAGTTGTTTTAGTGACCAATCGTATTTAAAAAAAGAATTCTATGGAATGTTCCACTTATCTGCGTAGTATATTCAACACATCTGCTCCAAAACAAATTACAAATAGCATTTAGTCTGACATGTGATAAGCAAAGGCATAAACAAGTAATATAATATTAATAAGACAATAACTTTATTGAAAGAATAACGTTAGGGAGTGCATTGTCTCATTCAAACCTGTACAAAAAAAAAAAAAGTTATCACCATCATAGCCATAACATTAAATACAACATTAATCTCAGGGGTATTGTCATCAAAATGTATTTGGAATGACAGAATATGATAAAGGCATAATACCAATTTATTGGCTTTTACAAATCTATTTTTTTTCTCTACATTATTACCCTATCACGCGAGCAGTCAGAACGGGAACCATTTAAAAGCCCAACGTTATTTTAGTCTTTACATGTCCTTTACATCTCCAAGGCCATGAGAGTCATGTGTTAAACATGTAGGCAGGCAGGCTGGCATGCAGGATATATGGGAACAGGAAAGGACAACATGCACGAGAGTTATGGAGGAGCCAAGGTGGGGGCCCCTGGTGGGCAGAGGAGTCGGCTATCTCGGTAGCTGCGGTAGACCTGGAGGCTGGTATGTAGCCGGTGTCTGGTAGAGGACTAGGAGGCAAGGCCAGTGGGGGGTAAGAGGGGGGACCAGAAGGGGAGAGGCAGGGGATGAAGCGGTCTGGTGAGGGGTGTTGGAAGGCAGGGAAGCAACACTGGGAAGTGTAGAGCCTGTGGGGGCAGGGGGACATGCATCAAGCATACTGTATTTCCTTAACCTCCCAAACCAGCCTGATCTGGCAAGCTCACATTATATTTCACTGCAAGTGAAGTGAAACCAGTGTGAGCACAGTGGTCAATCTGGTTTAATTGACATTTGAGTCATTCAGCAGACCCTCTTATCCAGACCGATTTACAGGAGCAGTGAGGGTTAATTGCCTTGCTCAAGGGCAGATTAAAATATATATTTTTGTCACGTAGTCAGCTCAGGGATTCGAACCAGCGACCTTTCGGTTACTGGCCCAACGCTCTTAACTGCTAGTTTACCTGCTGATTTTTACTAGGCCATACTAGCGACACACTTAGCTATGTTTGACAGTACACAGAAAATCTAGCTCACTTGTTTTTCCAGACAGAAAGAAATGGCCCCAAAAATGTCAGAAACGGAGGGAGAAGCAACTTTCTTACCTCATCTGATCCACCTGGTTGTTTCTGCTTTGAAGCGGTCAAAATGGCACTCGATCCACTCTCCTTCCAGTCCTCTACCAGGGCACTGAGGCAAATGGAGGATTTGCTCTGTGACCTTTCATTGAAGTAAAAAAAACAAGTTCCCACCCATAAAGCCCTAAACCATTAATATATCTACTTGTAAATCATGTGTAAATGGCAGTTTACAGAAATACATTTGGTGATTGGACGGTGGTGTTATTATGGCTTTAAACCATTGTTTGACTATTATTACGAAATTAGAATGCTCCGGCTGGAAAGGGTTTTAATGATATCTGAGTGAGAAAGACTAACAAAATCAATTGGGGACCCTAGGAACATACCTGGTCGGTAATTGGCCATGATTACTACAAGTTTAGATTGGTAAATTAATCAAAAAATTGTTCGCTGGCGTGGGTCATTTAGTGACTGACATAAGAAATTGCTGATGCATTACCAAATTTCGAACTTGCACCTTGTGTATTCTACTATTCGCAACAGTAAGTTGAGGCCCCGAACTGAGTTCCCAAAAACAACCTAGCGGCCTGGGGCCCTAAGCGACCGCTTATGCCTGCAGCCTGCCGTGCACACACAGTCAGCCTTGTTGTTCTAGTAGGTTTGTGTAATCCTCAACCAGATCTTTGCTAATGCTAACTCCTATGGCTTTCTCTACAGTTTTGCTAATGCAAGGTCCTGTTCTCCTCTGTTGCAGGTTAGCGCTGTACGTATATGAGTACCTGCTGCATGTAGGAGCACAGAAGTCTGCACAGACCTTCTTGTCAGAGGTAAGACGCACACACCTCTCTGTCCGACGTCGTCCTACCTCTAGCCTGGTGGTCGCCAACTTTGGTCCTTCCCAATAAGTAAGGGACTAGAGTGAGAAAGGAGAAAGGTGGAGAATGACAGAGGAAAAGAGGGGGACACTGAGGTAGAGAGATGTGGACAGGTAGCGGTAGCCTAGATGGTGGTAGAGGGAGACCGAGAGAGCGAAGGGGAAGGACGGCGTTGACAAAGGGGTAGAACGAGGTGTGACTCTCTGAGGGCATTGACTGAGAGGTAGGGAAAGAAGGAGCGTAAGGGAGAGTGCGGTCGCGAAGAGGGACAGCGTTGACTGGCTGAGACAGACTGATTATGTGTTCTTAACCTCTAGGCCAGGGGTGTCAAACTCATTCCACGGAGGGCCAAGTGTCTGCGGCTTTTGGGTTTTTCCTTTCAATTAAGACCTAGACAACCAGATGAGGGGAGTTCTTTACTAACCAGTGACCTTAATTCATCAATCAAGTACAAAGGGAGTGAACCTGCAGACGCTCAGCCCTCAGTGGAATGAGTTTCACACGTACTCTACCGGCACACACCCACCCTGGCAGTCTCCTCTCCTGCTGAGTTTAGAACTAGACAGCATGTTGCTCTCTCTCTTTCAGATACGATGGGAAAAGAATATTACGTTAGGGGAGCCTCCTGGATTCCTGCACTCGTGGTGGTGGTGAGTATCTCGGCCCCTTGCATCTTCTTGTGTTCACACGTTTGTGTATTCCATTAGAATATCACCACTGTGTGTGTGTGGTGAATAACATATGTACTGTACATAGATGTGGTAAAGGAGGCAGTGGAACGCAGACTGACACACGTTCTAACAAAGTTGCCATTTATCGGCCCACAGGCCCACAATGTGGTTACTTAAGTCCGATTTGGATATATGTCAGCTGTTTTCTCCACGTAGCATTTAGCAGTCACTTCTAAACGTTAACTGCCATTCGTATAAGCTGGTTAGCATAGCTAGCATACAGAATTGGTGGTGGTCAGTTGTTTTTAACTATATAATGCGATTGATTTGTAATAGAGGTTGGCCAAATATGATTTTAATACCGATTATTGGAGGACCATAAAAAGCCGATACCGATTAATCGGCCGTTTAAAAAAATATATATATTTTTTTTTACATTTTATTATTTTGTAATAATGACAATTACAACAATACTGAATGAACACTTATTTTAACTTAATATAATACATCAATAAAATCAATTTAGCCTCAAATAAATAATGAAACATATTTAATTTGGTTTAAATAATGCAAAAACAGTGTAGGAGAAGAAAGTAAAAGTGCAATATGTGCCGTGTTGGAGAAGAAAGTAAAAGTGCAATATGTGCCATGTAAAAAAAGCTAACGTTTAAGTTCCTTGCTCAGAACATGAGAACATATGAAAGCTGGTGGTTCCTTTTAACATGATTCTTCAATATTCCAAGGTAAGAGGTATTAGGTTGTAGTTAATATAGTATTTATAGGATTTCTCTCTATACCATTTATATTTCATATACCTTTGACTATTGGATGTTCTTATAGGCACTTTAGTATTGCCAGTGTAACAGTATAGCTTCCGTCCCTCTCCTCCCCACTGCCTGGTCTCGAACCAGGAACACATCGACAACAGCCACCCTCGAAGCATCGTTACCCATCGCTCCACAAAATCCGCGGCCCTTGCAGAGCAAGGGGAACAACCACTCCAAGTCTCAGAGCGAGTGACGTCACCGATTGAAACGCTATTAGCGCGCACCCCGCTAACTAGCTAGCCATTTCAAATCGGTTACACCAGCCTAATCTCAGGAGTTGATAGGCTTGAAGTCATAAACAGCTCAATGCTTGAAGCATTGCAAAGAGCTGCTGGCAAAACGCACAAAAGTGCTGTTTGAATGAATGCTTACTAGCCTGCTGGTGCCTACCACCGCTCAGTCAGACTGCTCTATCAAATCATAGACTTAATTATAACATAATAACACACAGAAATACGAGCCTTAGGTAATTAATATGGTCGAATCCAGAAACTATCATCTCGAAAACAAGACGTTTATTCTTTCAGTGAAATACGGAACCGTTCCGTATTTTATCTAACGGGTGGCATCCCTAAGTCTAAATATTGCTGTTACATTGTACAACCTTCAATGTTATGTCATAATTACGTAAAATTCTGGCAAATTAGTTCGTAACGAGCCAGGTGGCCCAAACTGTTGCATATACCCCGACTGCGTGCAATGAACGCAAGAGAAGTGACACAATTTCACCTGGTTAATATTGCCTGCTAACCTGGATTTCTTTTAGCTAAATATGCAGGTTTAAAAATATATACTTCTGTGTATTGATTTGAAAAAAGGCATTGATGTTTATGGTTCGGTACAGTCGTGTAACGATTGTGCTTTTTTCACAAATGCGCTTTTGTTAAATCATCCCCCGTTTGGCGACGTTGGCTGTCTTTGTTAGGAAGAAATAGTCATCAAACAGTTGGCAACGAGCCAGGTGGCCCAAACTGCTGCATTATAGCCTGACTCTGTTGCAAGAGAAGTGACACAATTTACCCAGTTAAAATAAATTCTTGTTAGCAGGCAAATTTAACTAAATATGCAGGTTTAAAAATATATACTTGTGTATTGATTTTAAGAAAGGCATTGGTGTTTATGGTTAGGTACACATTGGAGCAACGATACACACCACATAGATTATATGCAACGCAGGACACGCTAGATAAACTAGTAATATCATCAACCATGTGTAGTTAACTAGTGATTATGATTGATTGTTTTTTATAAGATAAGTTTAATGCTAGCTAGCAACTTACCTTGGCTTCTACTGCATTCGTGTAACAGGCAGTCTCCTCGTGGAGTGCAATGAGAGGCAGGTGGTTCGAGCGTTGGACTAGTTAACTAGTAAGGTTGGAGATTGAATCTCCTGAGCTGACAACGTAAAAATCTGTCATTCTGCCACAGAACAAGGCAGTTAACCCACCGTTCCTCGGCCGTCATTGAAAATAAGAATATGTTCTTAACTGACTTGCCTAGTTAAATAAAGGTGTGTCATTTTTTATTTTATTTTTTACATCTGCCAAATCGGTGTCCAAAAATAGTGATTTCCGATTGTTAGGAAATCTTGAAATCGGCCCTAAATAATCGGCCATTCCGATTAATGGGTCGACCTCTAATTTGTAATGATGACATGAACACATGTTGGGGTTGACAACCATACGAGCATTATATTGACATTTCTACGTCAACATAGTGTGAAATACACATGTCAACAATAGCCTAAATGTCGGCTGATTTTGCTGGGGGGCAATGAGAAGAGTCGGGATCTTTCCCCCACGGTCCTTCAATTCAATTGCTTTGGTGGAGTTCGCTTGACCTCTTTATCGCCTCTATTGGCTCATCAAGTGCTCCCTGACATGAACCCTCTTCCTCTATTTCCTGTTGCAGTGTATTCTGGGATTTGTATTGCGCTGCGCCGGACAGACGGGAGAACTGCGAACACTCCAGCGAGGCCAAGGCCTTCCATGATTACGTGAGTGACCGGCCCAAGTGTGTGTGTGTGTCTTCGTCCCGCCTCTTCCCGTGTGTGTGTGTGTGTGGCTATCGTCAGTGTGTGGAGATAATGGAATGGAGGTCTTAATCCAGTAAGCCCAGCACTGGGCCGGGGTTAAGCCAGGGATTTGTGGGTGGGTTTGTGTGTGTTGCAGCCCTGGCATCTGGCCCAGAGCAAGGGGGGGCTTTCACATCCTCGGTGCCAGAGAGAGCTGGTTAACCGTGTGTGTGCTCTGTTTTGTCTGCCGTGGCTGGCAACTGTTTGAGTGAAGTGCCAGTTTGCCAGTCTCGAGGACCAGATGGTCACTCAAACACACAAGGTGTGTGTCTATATCCATGTAGAGCATTCTGGCAGGGGGGGGGTGTGCGCATCTCTGTCTCTCTGTGTGTGTGTGTGTGGCCTCAGACATGCTGTTTTCTAGAGTCCATAGAAAACAAATGATTTAGTTCTCCTGTAACTCTCTTTGCCTTCTTCCCTCTCTCATTTTGCCCCTTTACTCTCTCATCTCTTTTTTTTGTGGGAGGGGGGGGGGGATTTACCACTCTTCTCTCCCCCTTTTTCTTTCTCTCTATCTCTCTCCATCTTCCAGTGTTTGTTTGTCTTACCATTGAAAAGGTCAATAATGTGTTGAGCACCATTGATCTGTCCATTTTCTCTCTCTGTGTGTGTGTGTGTGTGTGTGTGTGTGTGTGTGGGGGCTGGATAGATCAATTCCATTCAGTATCGTTGAACCACATCGCCCAATCAAATCATCAATTTTGATTTGTTGATTAATTATTCATGGTGGTGGATTCCTATAGGCTGAGCCAGACGTTAACCTTCCCCTGTGGTGCTTCCTGTCACTGTGTGTTGACATTTATTTATGTTTGTGTGGGTGAGTGATAGTCCACCATGTAGCTTTATTGATGTACAGTTATTTGTCATTGATGTGTAGGATTTAGGATTTGTCTGTGTGTTGTCGATATGTCAAGCATGATGCCAGTAGCCTGGTTAATGGTATTTCTATACGAACCTTGCCCTCTGGTATGATAGGTGAAGTTTTCACCATATTGCCTATATCTATCCAATT
The DNA here is from genome assembly GCF_013265735.2 of Oncorhynchus mykiss. Taxonomy (NCBI): domain Eukaryota; kingdom Metazoa; phylum Chordata; class Actinopteri; order Salmoniformes; family Salmonidae; genus Oncorhynchus; species Oncorhynchus mykiss. Next base: position 18,970,268 of record NC_048582.1, read on the forward strand.
ATTTCATATCCACACAAGTGGTTAGGGCCTGGCTAGAGGTTGTTACTGAAAACCCGTCACTCTGTCTCTCTCTCGGTCTCTTTCTCCTACCTCCCTCTTCTCCCCCTCTCTCTGAGAGGGGGATGCTAGAGGCACGGGGAGCAAAGGACCAGTCTCCATAGCAACAGCTTCGACTAGCTACTGCAAGAGATGAGAGAGGGGGAGTGAGCAAAAGGAAGTGAGAGCGACGGGGAATAGAGGTTAGGGGAGGGGGAGGAGAGGTGAGGTTAGGGCTGTGGGAGGGGGAGGAGAGGTGAGGTTAGGGCTGTGGGAGGGGGAGGAGAGGTTAGGGGAGGGTGAGGTGAGGTTAGGGGAGGGGGAGGAGAGGTGAGGTTAGGGGAGGGGGAGGAGAGGTGAGGTTAGGGCTGTGGGAGGGAGAGGTGAGGTTAGGGCTGTGGGAGGGAGAGGTGAGGTTAGGGCTGTGGGAGGGAGAGGTGAGGTTAGGGCTGTGGGAGGGAGAGGTGAGGTTAGGGCTGTGGGAGGGAGAGGTGAGGTTAGGGCTGTGGGAGGGAGAGGTGAGGTTAGGGCTGTGGGAGGGAGAGGTGAGGTTAGGGCTGTGGGAGGGAGAGGTGAGGTTAGGGCTGTGGGAGGGAGAGGTGAGGTTAGGGCTGTGGGAGGGAGAGGTGAGGTTAGGGCTGTGGGAGGGAGAGGTGAGGTTAGGGCTGTGGGAGGGAGAGGTGAGGTTAGGGCTGTGGGAGGGGGAGGTGAGGTTAGGGCTAGGTGAGGTTAGGGCTGTGGGAGGGGGAGGTGAGGTTAGGGCTAGGTGAGGTTAGGGGAGGGAGAGGTGAGGTTAGGGGAGGAGAGGTGAGGTTAGGGCTGTGGGAGGGTGAGGTTAGGGCTGTGGGAGGGGGAGGAGAGGTGAGGTTAGGGGAGGGAGAGGTGAGGTTAGGGCTGTGGGAGGGTGAGGGGAGGCTGAGGTTAGGGGAGGGGGAGGTTAGGGGAGGGGGGGGGGAGGTGAGGTTAGGGGAGGGGGGGGGGGGAGAGGTGAGGTTAGGGGAGGGGGAGGAGAGGTTAGGGCTGTGGGAGGTGAGGGCCGTGGGGGGGAGAGGAGGAGTGCAGATGTTTGGAGAGGGTTAAGGGGAATGAGCCGGGGAAAGGGAGCAAGATGGAGGAAAGACCCTATGTTGTCCCCAGGGACTCAGTGGCCTGTTCATGGGCAGAATTAGCATAAATGTATAAAGACAAAGGTGTGTGTCAGTTTAACATAAAGTGGAAAGGGCAGGGTTTAGGATGGTCTGTGTGACTCTGTGCTTCATCTTTTAACGTGTGTGTGTGTGTGTGTGTTGCAGAGTGCGGCAGCAGCCCCCAGTCCTGTGATGGGGAATATGCCACCTAATGATGGTATGCCAGGAGGACCCATGCCGCCTGGATTCTTCCAGGTAATACACCTCTTCTGCTACCTCCCTCGCCCCTGACTTTACGCATGGTAAAACTCTCTCCCTCCACTCCACCAATCATCTTCATCATCCATTACTTAATTCCCTCTCTTCCTAGATCTCCTCACACTTCTTTTTCACCTCCCTCTCTTTCTCTCCACCCCCCTCTTTCTCTCCACCTCCAAAAAATCCCTCTCTCCTCTCATATATAGATCACACACACACACACACACACACACACACACACACACACAAAGCCAGACAGCGTGATGGACAGCCCTGGCATTTGGCAGCGGCGATGATAAGGTGGAACGGAGAGAGATGGGCCTCAATGTGTTTGTTTCTGTGGCTACCACTTCATTGTCTGCCGAGAGTGGAAGAGAGAACTGGAGAGAGCTGAAATGAAAGAATGGGAGGGAGGAAGTCGGTGAAAGTGGGAGATGGCAAGAAGAGAATAGTGAGGGAGCGAGGAACGAGGAGAGGCACGGAAGTGCTATTTATAACAAGTGAGGGACGAGGGTGTCTGTGCTTGTGTTGTCCTTTTTGTACAAGTGGCCTTATCATTAGCAAGAGCTGCTTGCTGCAATTATGCCTGTGTTGCTATTATCATGTGTGTGCTTGGTGTTTGTTCGCTAATAAAAAAAAAATTGAAGACCCACACAATTCACAAAACAAACCTGAAGTCATTCATGCACATTCAAGCAGTTCCTCAGTCTAGTTGCATGTCCTGATGTTGAACAGTGTGGGATGGACGGTGACCAAACATGCTGTAGGCTCCTCTGATCCACTGTTGTTCTGAGCTGTGTTTTATAGTTGCGTCAACATTGCCCTCTAGTGGTGAAGACACCCTCTTACCATGGATTAGGAAAAATGCCCTCCTCTCCCGCTCTGTGTTCTGATTGGCTACTGCCTAGCTTCTCTTCCACATCCCTGATTGGCTTGCTCCTGCAGCTGTAGTTGTTAGCTCCTCTCTCTGATGTCACTCTTCTCTTCCCGCAGGGTCCGCCAGGCTCCCAGCAGTCTCCTCACGCACAGCCCCCCCACGGCATGGGACCACACGGACAGGTAACAAACACACATAAATAATTGACTCTCCTCTGGAGCTGTTCTGGGTGGGTTGAAGCTTTAGCCTCCACACAGACACACTCCACCAACCCCTCATCAATAAAACAAAAGAGGAGCCACTGTGGACCTACACACTGAGTGCACATGTGCACGGGACAGACAGAACACACACAATGCTCTACATGTACCACTACATGTACGGCTAAGGGATGAGTGCGACGCCTGCATCCTTGAAGACAAGCTTCCTCTGTAAAATATCTCGTTAATTAGCCGGCTCATTGTTTTCTGTGTTCTCACCCCCCTTCCTCCTCATCCTCCATTCACACTCTGTCCATCTGTCTGCTCAACTCCTTTTCAGTGGGAATGACAAACTCTCTCTCTGTCTCTCTCAGCCTTTCATGTCGCCACGGTTTCCAGGTGGACCCCGCCCCTCTCTCCGAATGCCAAATCAGGTATGGACCACCCACTTACCTATACAGCTGAACATGTACTTTCAGGTAGGTATGTGCTGGTGGTCCATACTCACGATCGCCCCTTCTCTCATCCATCTGTTTCCCTCAGCCTCCAGGGGGAATCCCTGGTTCTCAGCCTCTCCTGCCAAACAGCATGGACCCCACCAGACCACAAGGTGTGTGTGTGTGTACATTATTCATGCTTGTGTTTATGTAAGCTTGCAGTTTTTCAAGTGGCGTTCCTCTCTGAGAACGCCGGTGCCCCCAGGACCTCACAGATCCAGGGGTCATCTTGGTGGAAGATAGGATAGTGTGGGTCTCTGAGTTTTGGCTGAGTTTTGGCTTGAGATTACAGGTTCAGATTATAGAGTACTGTTTAACCCAACAGGGGTCCCAGTTAATGAGGTTAGAGGAGAGTTTAGTCTGTTGCCTGCCATAAACCCTGCCTTCCAGGTTCAGACTGACCATATGTGGATTAGGTGTGGAGGTGACCGTCTCATTGGATAAAAGTGTTTGCTAAGTGAATCGAATTATCCATATTAGACCATCACATAGTGTCTTTAACTACCAGTGTGTGTTGGTGTTAAGACTGTGTTCTTGTCATATTTTCTCCTATAGGACATCCTAATATGGGTGGGCCAATGAGAATGAACGCTCCACGAGGAATGGGGCCCATGGGTCCACAGGTAAGCGTGCGTGCGCACACACACACACACTCTCTAGTTTTGACACTGTGTATCTCTTCTCTCTATGTAGAACTACGGGGGTATGAGACCCCCTCCTAACTCCATGGGTGGTCCTATGCCTGGGATGAACACACACACACAAACACACTCTCTAGTTTTGACACTGTGTATCTCTTCTCTCTATGTAGAACTACGGGGGTATGAGACCCCCTCCTAACTCCATGGGTGGTCCTATGCCTGGGATGAACATGTAAGTGTTCCCTCCATAGGGAGAAAGACAGTCTATCCCATAGCACCAGCTTCATGGTTGAATATCGACGGCCCCGACATCATGAATGTTGAACTGTTGTTCTCTTGGTTTATGGCAGTGTTTCCCTATACTTACAGTTTCTCTTTGTCTCTCAGGGGACCTGGTGGTAGAGGACCGTGGCCTGGTCCCAATGCGAACTCAGTAAGTTGTTTCCTCGCTCAATTTGCCATAGATTAGATGATTCATTACAATGATTATTATTTAAGATGGCTTGAAAAATGTACTATACTGCCCTCTTGTTGCTGGAGGAAAGAACTACTGGTTAGTTGAGAATCTCTCCCGGCAGTAACTATGACCCCCCCCCTAACTTCTAGTTTCCCTTCTCTCATCACAGATACAATACTCCTCCTCATCTCCCGGCCACTATGTGGTGAGTAGCCAACCGGCAGTGTTTTCAACAACTCGTCAGTTATAAAACTGTTCCTTAGCTGTGGAAATGGGGGAAATTGTGTGCACTGTTCTTATTGACCTTTTTGACTGTTTCCCAGGGTCCTCCAGGAGGAGGGGGGCCGCCCGGAACTCCCATCATGCCCAGCCCAGGTGGTGCGTCTCTTAAATATGTCCCCCCCAGCACCAGTACTATATTTAGACACTATGTGTGTTGCCTCTCTCTCTGTGTGTACTAATGTTGTGCTATTGTGTTGGTCTCCCCCAGACTCCAACAACTCCAGTGAAAACATCTACACTATGATGAACCCTATAGGACCAGGAGGAAACAGACCCAACGTGAGTCACATTACACGTCGTATTCCACCGCGTGATGTCACGCAGCGTGACACCACGATACAGTATGACTTTATCCCCCCGTTGATTAGATAGGGCAGTTAAAACCAGTCCTCAGTTTCACTGAGACATCTTTATGTTCTGTGTGTGTGTGTGTTCTCTCCCAGTTCCCTATGGGCCCGGGGCCTGATGGACCGATGGGAGCTATGGGAGCCATGGAACCTCACCACATGAACGGCTCACTAGGTGGGTGCTATGACAGGGTTATGAAACCTGTTATTAATGCAGTCGTAAGGGTGACAATGTTCAGTGCATGGATGAACTGTTTTGAATCTCATCTTTCTCTCATGGTCTCTCAGGCTCTGGGGACATGGACGGGTTGCCAAAGGTGAATATAAATCTCCTTTTCTACAACATTTGACTTCAATCTCTCAAACAGACAGAGGGACGTGTCTTGGAGCTGCTGGTCAAATAACGTGTGGTACAACATATTTATAGAGTTATCTTACTCTCTATCTATCCAGAACTCTCCTAACAACATGGGGGGTATGAGCAACCCTCCCGGGACGCCGCGGGACGATGGGGAGATGGGTGGAAACTTCCTCAACCCATTCCAAAGTGAAAGTGTGAGTACTGCTGGCCAATGACCCCCTGACCCCTATACCTTGACCCCTCAAGAACCAGGGTGGGTGACCTGGTATGTAATGTTGTAGCGTTTACATTTTTCACTCATGTCTACCACTCCCCCCCCCCCCCCCCCCCCCCCCCCTTCTCTCTTCACAGTATTCACCCAACATGACGATGAGTGTGTAATTTTAATTTCTTTATTTTTTGTATTTTCTTTTGGTTATTTTTGTTTTTGTACCTTTCCACCTGGATTTTCCAACCCCTCACCTTGGATCGGACTCATTCTGCCTTTCCCACCTCACCTCCACCCCCTCGAACTCTCGCCACTACCCAGGCTTCTAGGACAGCCCTGGGGCATGCTGGGCCTCTAGTGAAGGTGGAGCTTCCCGACGCTGTCTGTGGCATAGACAGGAAACAGAGACACAGGAAGTCCCTACTCTCTAACCCCGCCCCCTGCCTCTCTGACTTCTTGTCAGACTCTGGACAATGAGAGAGGGGATGATGGAGAGACTGGATAACATGGACACCCTTCAGGACACAGCATGGTAGGGTTCTGTCAGTAGCTGTCTGGAAGCTCGACAAACATTTACATTGGCATTCGCTTTTATTTTGATGTTTTTATTGTTTCTAGTGGATACAGGGAACGCATCTCAAATGATCCCCCTTTCCCTATGTAGTGCACTACTTTTAGAGGAATAGGGTGTCATTTGAGACGTAGACATGGAAGTGTCGTCTAGCCCCCCTCCCCCCTCGTTCACTCTGTGTATACATTTAAAAAACAAGTGTTGTGATGTTTTCCATTACTCTGTATGTAATGTATTATTGCTATTCTTTTTATAATATTTTATTGTTATGATTTAATAATATTATGATGATTCTGTTTATTTTAAAATGTAGGATTTAATTTCTGTAGTTTTTTTGTTGTTGTTGAAAGGGCATGCACCCACTGATGACCTCTTCGTTAGTAACTTCACAGGACGGTGAACCTTCACTAGTCTCCTTAAGGAAAACCCACAGGATATACACAATCTACTGCCCAGTCAGAGAACAGCGCCTTTGGTCCATCATGGTACTTTAAATTGTAATGTCCCTCTCCATCCCCCTGAGAAGGTGTTTTCTCTGTAGTAGACTAAGTGACCCTGAACATGCAGAGGATGCACAGTTGTATTTATTGGTTTGATTTTCCATTGAGACAGAACAGGTTGACAATAAGTCCATCTACACACTCCGGAATCACTCTGCACCAATCAGCATCATCCACCTAGAGGAAGACATCTTGGAAGTGTCTGGTTTTTGTTTTTACTTTATTTTTTTTACCCAGAGGGCAGTTCTTCTGACCTTCTGTGAAATTATTCTGCTTGGATGCTTAAAGGACTCTTGTAACAGAGCTGAGCCAATCAGGAGGTGGTGTGCCCCCCCCCAAGAGGACAACATTTGTCCCTCACACACAACCAACCAATCGGCCTACCTACACCCTCCCCAACCATCTCTCTCTCTCCTTTTGTGATGTCTCTATCTGTCTTTGGTTTGTTTTGTAAATACTGTAAAGTGAATTTTGATATCATGACATGTTTTGATATTTCCGTCTCAACCAATGACTGATGAGAAACGAGTTGATTCAGACCAACTGGGTTTGAAAAGAGACGGTGTGTGTTTTTACAGTACCTCACTGTTCAACTCTGACACAACTAGGGCCAGGAGGGACCCTCTTTGTTGGATCATTATGTAGTTAGGAACTACAACTAACGTTTAGAGTCCAGAGTGTTTCCTGGCCAGGTCAAGCTGTTAGGGAAATCTCCTGTCCCTAGTAACGATAGATGAAAAGAAAATGATTGTTTTCTATTAAGGCTTTTTCTGTATTTGAATTGAGAAAAGATGTTAAATCACAGGTTCTTAATGATATGGAGAGAGTTAAGGGGGGAAAGGCTTCTGGTGTAGTTTGAGATACTGCTGTATAGATTCAACTCTGAACCATATTCACTAAGGGCAAATCAAATCGGAAATGCACCCAATTCCCTATATAGTGCACTACTGAAGCCAAAAGTAGTGCACTACATAGGGAAATTGGGTGCCATTTGGAACGTGCCCTAGTTTGCACTAGTGCAAAGTGTTTCTTGTTGGAAGAGGATAATTATTGTAAAACGAACCGTGAAACTGTTTAGTTTTTAAAATGTGAGATATATTTACTTACCATAACTAGGGCTAGGAGTGTTTTATGTGCCCTTGTCAGTGGAGGCTGCTGAGGGGAGGATGGCTCATAATGTCTGGACTGGAGCGTGGAACCATGTTTGTCTGTAACATTTCACTGATTCGGGCTCCAGCCATTAGCACAAGCCTCCGTCCCCAATTAAGGTGCACCGACCTCCTGTGGTCCTTGTCATTTCATGTGCTCTGGAAAAACTCATGGCCCTACTCATGACCTTCTTTTGACCTTTCCACTCTGCCCATACGGAAGAGGACGCCTCTTTTATCTGTGACCGCATGGGCTGCGCCATTGAGGCTACAACCCATAGGAACCCCCATCCGGTTGACTACTTTAGTATGGCGGAAGCCCTCAGTGGCGCTGCCCGTGCTAAAACGGCATTTTGGCCACTATTATTCTCTATGGCTCTACCTTTTTTCAAGTTGTTTCCTGACTGTGACCTGTTCAGGGAAACCTCCTGGCCCTAGTGGTGTCAAACTCTGCCCCGGTGCAAACGACTCTCCTGTATGAAAAATCAACGTTTGTCACATTGTTGGTCGTTTCTGTGTTTCTATGGTGACGTATAATACTGTTTCATTCTGGGTTGAAAGGAGGGGACAGCGGGTGAGGAAACATTTGACTGTTCCTTGGGTTTGTCCATCTCGCTAGTCTAAAGTAGCGTCCTCCTCTCCCTTCACCTGCACTGACGAGGACGATGGATCTGTGCAGACGAAGGAGATGACGTGAGGAGAGGAAGCCACTTTAAATTTGAGCTGGCAGGCCATGTTTTTCTCTGACGACAAAGCAGCATTGGATACGAGGCAGTTTGTTTTTCAGAGCGTTTAGTCCATTTACAATGATCCTGTGTTTTTAAATTCTGTTAACCCCTTTTTAGATTGGATGCCACCTTGATTTGAAGATCCAACTGAAAGAACTTTGACCCATCTCTTGCAGTGCCGTGTATATAAATGATCCCATGACAATTGGTTGGAATATTGCCATATTCAGGTTCTTTTCAAAAGCAGTGGGAACATAATCTAAGGGGACAACACGGTATCATGCCAATCTGGATGAAACATGGTGAGGAACTGCTTCCTGGGTTTGCTTTGTATCTCCTGATAGGCTAGTTTCTACTCCTAAATGTCTTGTGTGGTAATAAAACGTTTCCTATTTGTACGTTTTCTTTGTTGTAATAAAGTTTCTTTAGAGACTGATAAAGTTGCTTTATTGGGAGGAGAAAAAAAAGGTGGGAGATCTTGCATCAACAATAAATGTCAGTTGTTTTGGGTTTTCACCGAGTCATCTGTTTTTATTCCACCCCTGTGTCCTCGTTGTTGTAGATGCATCAAAAAAACAAATAAAATGAATTCACTACTTTTGCCAAGATATTTAGTTCTTTCAACACCTTTAGAGGCTTCTAGTTCCCATCACCTCAATTAGTTTGCGCGCTCTTGCACTGCTGAAGATGAGGGCAAAGGATGTGTGTGTGTGTGTGTGTGTGTCTATAGGCAGAACAGCCAGAAAACATTCCTCCTCATCCACAGGTCTTTTTATCACCATTCTGTGTTCTGACAAGATGGCGTTGACAGACATGGCAGCTCTGCTTCTAGCTCCTAAGCAACTTTGCAGTATTTTTTTTGTTTTGTTTTTGTGACAAGCATTTCGCTGCACCCGCAATAACATCTGCTAAATATGTGTATGTGACCAATAACATTTGTTTTAGGGTGCCATTTCTGCACACACACCCCTCTAGGCTGTTTGAACTCAGGCGGTGGTCTGCCAGATGAAGGCCGTTCAAAGCTGACTTCTATCAGTCCTTCCCAGTGCCTTTGTAGTGTGGAGACTCAGCAACAGGTGACATTTAGAGCTGAAAACCATTGACAACTTTGAACGCTCGCCGCTACCCACGCCTGCCCTTCACCTGAGACAGGACACACGCTCCTCGTACAGGAGAGGTAGAACGGAGTGAGATGGACCGAAGAGGATGTGTATCAGTGTCCAGTCGGCTGAAGTTGTCTGCTGCCAATATGTGATGTCTGGAGTGAAACCTTAACAATCAACGCAGGACCTCAGACAACCCAGGTACGTTTGGATGCTAACTCACTATTTGACTTTCACCTGTCTGACTGCCTCTCTCTTTTTCTTACCATCTCTACCTTTTCCTCTCCTCCAGACCATGTCGGTCCCCCAGGACCTCCTGCCAGACGGCAGTCCCCTGATTGGAGCAGCGAGGCTGGGGAAGCTTCGCCTCGTTAGGCTGCTCCTGGAGGGGGGTGCCCAGGTCAACGAGAGAAACCCAGGAGGAGAGACTCCTCTCCTGGCTGCGTGTAAAGCCCTGAGAGGGGAACCCACTGGACCTGGAACCCTGAAACTGCTCAGATACCTACTAGACAACCAGGTCTGTGTCTGCTTTTAAAGGAGAGTTCTGTAGGTTTAATTTCCCTTGTGGGATTCTATCCTATTCTAAACAGGCCCTGTGTGTGTGTGTGTGTGTGTGTGTGTGCGCGCCTACCTACATCCTAACCCCATCCTATCTTTCCCCACCCAGGCAGACCCTAATGCCCAGGACCGGTCAGGCCGTACAGCTCTGATGTATTCCTGTATGGAGAGGGCTGGAGCTCAGCTAGCCTCTACTCTCCTCTCAGCTGGAGCTGACCCCAGTATGGAGGACTACTCTGGAGCTTCAGCTATGGTCTACGCTATTAACGCACAGCACCAGCCTACACTACAGGTCAGGAGGGAGGGGTGTGTGTGTGTGGTTAACTATACTTGTGAGGACCAGTAGTCCCCACAAGAATAGTAAACAAACACAAGAATAGTAAACAAACATTTGACCAACTGGGGACATTTTGTTGGTCCCCACAAGGTCAAACACTATTTCTAGGGGGTTTAGGGTTAAGGTTAGAATTAGGTTTAGAGTTAGATTTTTGGGTTAAGGTTCGGTTAAGGGTATGGGTTAGGGAAAATAGTGTTTAGTGTGTCCCCAAAAGGTTAGTTATACAAGACCGTGTGTGTGTGTGGTGAAATGATTATAACTGACCATTACATACCCCAGGTGCTACTGGACGCATGCCGCGCCAAAGGCCGTGACATCATCATCATCACCACGGAGATGGGTGTGAGCGGAGGACCGGTGACGAGGCGCTACCTGAACGTTCTGCCGTCTCCCGATGCATCACCTGTCACCTGCATGTCACCCTCTGACATCATCATCAAGACGGGCTCACCCAACTCACTTGAGGGAGAGAATGTGTTCAATTTCAGAGGATCAGGTTAGAGGGAGGGAGGGAAGGTGTTAAACATCAGGAACCTGTCTCATCCTTTCTTATCTCATCCTAGGTAAGAGGGGGAGTGGCAGCAGCAGCAGCAGATTCTCCCCATGTGAGCTGAGTCCAGTGGACCAGTCCTGTATCACCCCTCCCAGACAGCGACAGTGGTCTGAACCATGGCTAGCTATTCACAATCTGGCTCGACTTAACAAGGTCTACCAAGAGGGAAGGAGGGAAAGGAAGGTAGAGGAAGAGGGAGGAGAGGAAGGAGGAAAGGGAGAAAAAGCTTCTCTTCATCACGACTTTAAGAAGGAAAGGAGGGAGAAGGCCGAGCTAGAGGAAGAGGTGGGAGATGACAAGGAGAGTCGATCTGTCCATCTTTACCATAACGAGACCTCTTCTGGGGCCTCTTGTTCTCTCCTCTTTCCCACAGAGGAGCACCTTTCCCAGGCAGCCCAGAGCAGACTGTCCCCTGAGAGGAGGCTAGCCCCTGGAGGTTCCACCTTGGATTTATACAGAGAACACCCCAGTACTCAAACTGCTTTACATTGTAGAGGGGGATCTAATGTCATCGGAGGCGACCCAATGACCCGGAAGTGCTCTGTGGACAAACTTCCTCCCTGCTCTCCCTCTCGCTGGCAGGGAGCTCGTAGGAACACCCTCCCTTCCTTGACTCCAGCTCCACCCCTTCTTCACCTGCCTCCCCTATCGTGTTATGAGTCTCACCTACAGGTCCCGCCCCTTGGCCTACCTGTTGCAGGTGTAGGCATGGTGTGTCGGATGCAGCTGCCCTCCCCCTCTTCCCCTCTTTCTCTCACTCCGCCCCTTTCTCGCACTCTCTCCTCCTCCCCTGCTCTTCCCTTTAAAACAATATTTAGACCGGGCTTTCTGCCTCCTCTATCCCTCTCCTCCACCTCCTCGTCCTCCTTTGTTCCCCCTCTCCCTCCCTCCAGTGAGAGGCCACCTCGACGTCACTCTATCCAGCTGGAGCCGCTGAGAGGAGAGGGGGAGGAGGAGAGGAGGAGGAATAGAGGAAGAACAGAGGAGATAAGAGGGAGAGGAGGAAAGGAGGAGCGGGAGTGAGACCCTATGTTAGTTGTTGTGGTGTGATATGTGTAGTTACTTGTAATAACCTCTAGAGCATGCTGGACACTTATTTAGTGCTTTCTGACCTGCATGTGTGGATTCATATCAACAGTCTAAAGCAGTAATCTCCAATCCAAAGAATTAGTTGGAATCATTTGTTTATTAGATATTTCCTATTTATACTGTATGGATATAAAACCCATCCTTTATTCACTTGTGTTGTAGCGTTTTCCCCAAACTGAAAGTTGTCGCTGTCACTGAACTTTAGTCTGTCTTGCTTTATGATAGTCACATGCCCCTACCTTTACAAGAAGTTAGTCAGTATTCTTAGTGAGGGCTTTAAAGCAAATGTTAATTTGACTGTGTACTTTATCTACAGGATTCCGCTAACGTAGGCTAATGTGATTAGCATGAGGTTGTAAGAAACAAAAACAAATCACAGGACATATCTGATATTCTTGCTAATCTAACTGCACTGTCCAATTTACAGTAGCTATATTACAGTGAAGGAATAACCATGCTATTTGAGGAGAGTGCACAATTATGAACTTGAAAATGTATGAATTAACCGATTAGGCACATTTGGGCAGTCTTGATAAAACATTTTTAATAGAGATATGCAATAGTTCATTGGATCATTTTAAAACTTTGCACATACACTGCTGTCATCTAGTGGCCAAAGTCTAAATTGCACCTGGGCTAGAATAATTCATTTTGGCCTTTCTCTTGCATTTCAAAGATGATGGTACAAAAAAAACGGTTGTTTAATGTCTTTCACCAGATCTAATGTGTTATATTCTCCTACATTAATTTCACATTAACACAAACTTCAAAGTGTTTCCTTTCAAATGGTATCAAGAATATACATATCCTTGCTTCAGATCCTGAGCTACAGGCAGTTAGATTAGGGTATGTACTAATTTTGGCATTTGATCTCGTAACAGGGGTGGGTAATTCCAGTCCTGGAGGGCCTGATTGGTGTCACAGTTTTGCCCCAGCTCACACACATGACTCCAATAATCACCTAATCATGATCTTCAGTTTAGAATGCAATTTGATGAATCAGCTGTGTTTGCTAGGGATGGAGAAAAAGTGTGACATCAATCAGGCCCTCGAGGACTGGAGTTGCCCACCCTTGCAGAATTCACTCTTCTTTTCCCACTCACATGTTTGACAAAAGCTGATAATCAGATAAATTGAAGCGCTGTACCAACATGTACAAATGACGGAGTCAATGCAATCGTGCATTAGATGACGCATTCAGAGTACTGCGTTTATGTGCTAGCCGGAACTAAGAAACTCGGAAATGTCAGACTTGCTTACTGGTTGTAGTTATATACGTGTCGCATTCAACGAATCAGCAAGTCGGACATTCCAGAGTTTCCTATTTCCGACTAGCATGTGAAGGCTGCATACTTTCTAAATTTCACATACTATAAAACATATTTTTTGCATACTATTTAGTATGCTAATATTGGTATTCTGATACTGCCTCTTTCTCTCACACACTGAGCACGAGGACAGTCATCTCCATTATGACCACAGCTTCCTCTGACCTGGCAGAGCACCTGTCCTGTTCCATCTGCACAGAGATCTACACTGAGCCTGTGTCTCTGAGCTGTCTGCCTAGCACACCTTGGAGATGGCTCCAAGACAGCCGGAATGCTGAACACCAGCTCTGGTCAGAGCCAGAAACTTCCAGATCAACAGACTGATCAGGAATGTGGCCTACCAGCTGAAACTGGAGAGAGATCCTAAAAGATAGAGGCTCGGGAGACGGACAGTAATCTGATCTGCAGAGATGGGAGAGACAACAGAGGACACACATTCCAACCTATAAGAGAAGCACATAAGGATCTGAAAAAAAGAGGTAGCCTCAGATGTATGCTGCTTCAAGAAGGACATTAGTGTGCTGGAATAGGAGGAGCAGCAACGAGAAATGTCTCAAACAAACGAGACGTCAGATCATCTCAAAGCCCAGGTCAGGGGTGAGTTTGAGGATCAATAAAGAGCAACTTAGAGTTAAAGAGGAGGCAATCAAATATGTGGAAAAGGAAGGTTGCCTGGTTGACAAGGAGATGGTACTTTCCAGGCTGGAGGAAGAGCTCTCCATCGTGCTCTGGTGGATGGAGAGGGGCTGCATTGAGATGAGGACTAGGAGGAAGGAGGGTAGAGAAGAACCTGATAGAGGGGAATATGATCAAGAGGAATATGATAAAGAGGAATATGATAGAGAGGAATATGATAATATGATAAAGAGGAATATGATATGATAAAGAGGAATATGATGGAGGGGAATATAATAATATGATAGAGAGGAATATGATAATATGATAAAGAGGAATATGATATGATAAAGAGGAATATGATGGAGGGGAATATAATAATATGATAGAGAGGAATTTGATAATATGATAGAGAGGAATATGATAAAGAGGAATATGATGGAGGGGAATATGATAATATGATAAAGAGGAATATGATGGAGGGGAATATAATAATATGATAAAGAGGAATATGATAGAGAGGAATATGATGGAGGGGAATATAATAATATGATAAAGAGGAATATGATAATATGATAAAGAAGAATATGATAATATGATAAAGAGGAATATGATGGAGAGGAATATGATGGAGGGGAATATAATAATATGATAAAGAGGAATATGATAATATGATAATATGATAAAGAGGAATATGATAGAGAGGAATATGATAGAGGAATATGATGGAGGGGAATATAATAATATGATAAAGAGGAATATGATAATATGATAAAGAAGAATATGATAAAGAGGAATATGATAGAGAGGAATATGATAGAGGAATATGATGGAGGGGAATATAATAATATGATAAAGAAGAATATGATAATATGATAGAGAGGAATATGATAGAGGAATATGATGGAGGGGAATATAATAATATGATAAAGAGGAATATGATAATATGATAAAGAGGAATATGATAGAGAGGAATATGATAAAGAGGAATATGATGGAGGGGAATATAATAATATGATAAAGAGGAATATGATAAAGAGGAATATGATAGAGGGGAATATAATAATATGATAAAGAGGAATATGTGTAAGGGCGTTCGTCTGTAGGAGGAAGAGAAGCGGACCAAAGCGCAGCGTGGTGGTTATTCATGTTTTAATAAATCACTACACATGAAAAAACTAACAAAAACAAGAAATGTGAAAACGCAAAACAGTCCTATCCTGTGACACCAAACACAGTGACAGGAACAATCACCCACAAACACACAGTGAAACCCAGGCTACCTAAGTATGATTCTCAATCAGAGACAACTAATGACACCTGCCTCTGATTGAGAACCATACTAGGCCGAAAACATAGAAATGCCCCAAAACATAGAAAAACAAACAGACTGCCCACCCAACTCACGCCCTGACCATACTAAATAAATACAAAACAACAGAAATAGAGGTCAGAACGTGACAGTACCCCCCCCCAAAGATGCGGACTCCGGCCGCAAAACCTTGACCTATAGGGGAGGGTCTGGGTGGGCGTCTGTCCGCGATGGCGGCTCTGGCGCGGGACGCGGACCCCACTTCACCATTGTTTTAGTCCGCCTTATTGTCCGCCTCCCTGGCTTACTCACCATGGCCACCCCTCTCAATGACCCCACTGGACAGAGGGGCTGCTCGGGACAGAGGGGCAGCTCGGGACAGAGGTGAAGCAGCTGCTCGGGACAGAGGGACAACTGCTCGGGACAGAGGGGCAGCTGCTCGGGACAGAGGGGCGATAGCAGCTCGGGACAGAGGGGCGATAGCAGCTCGGGACAGAGGGGCGATAGCAGCTCGGGACAGAGGGGCGATAGCAGCTCGGGACAGAGGGGCGGCAGCTGCTCGGGACAGAGGGGCGGCAGCTGCTCGGGACAGAGGGACAGCTGCTCGGGACAGAGGGACAGCTGCTCGGGACAGAGGGACAGCTGCTCGGGACAGAGGGGCGGCAGCAGCTTGGGACAGAGGGGCGACAGCTGCTCTGGACAGAGGGGCAGCTGCTCGGGCGGCCCCTGGCTGACTGACGGCACTGGCGGCCCCTGGCTTACTGGCGGCCCCTGGCTGACTGGCGGCACTGGCGGCCCCTGGCTTACTGGCGGCCCCTGGCTTACTGGCGGCACTGGCGGCCCCTGGCTGACTGGCGGCACTGGCGGCCCCTGGCTGACTGGCGGCACTGGCGGCCCCTGGCTGACTGGCGGCCCCTGGCTGACTGGCGGCCCCTGGCTGACTGGCGGCACTGGCGGCCCCTGGCTGACTGGCGGCACTGGCGGCCCCTGGCTGACGGGCGGCACTGGCGGCCCCTGGCTGACGGGCGGCACTGGCGGCTCCTGGCAGACGGGCGGCACTGGCGGCTCCTGGCAGACGGGCGGCACTGGCGGCTCCTGGCAGACGGGCGGCACTGGCGGCTCCTGGCAGACGGGCGGCACTGGCGGCGCTGGAGAGGAAGAAGGCTCTGGAACCGCCGGACTGACGGGCGGCACTGGCGGCGCTGGGCAGACGGGCGGCGTTGGCGGCGCTGGGCTGACGAGCGGCACTGGTGGCGCTGGAGAGGAGGAAGGCTCTGGAAGCGCCGGACTGAGTAGCTCTCGTAGCGCCGAACAGGCGGGAGACTCCGGCAGCGCTGGAGAGGAGGAAGGCTCTGGTAGCGCCGGAGAGGCGGGAGACTCCGGCAGCGCTGGAGAGGAGAGAGCCCCTGCAAGGATGGGCCGGAGAGACAGCCTGGTACGGGGAGCTGCCACCGGAGGGCTGGTGCGTGGAGGTGGTGACGGATAGACCGGGCCGTGCAGGCGCACTGGAGCTCTTGAGCACCGAGCCTGCCCAACCTTACCCGGTTGAATGGTCCCGGTCGCCCTGCCAGTGCGGCGAGGTGGAATAGCCCGCACTGGGCTATGCAGGCGAACCGGGGACACCGTGCGCAAGGCTGGTGCCATGTAAGCCGGCCCAAGGAGACGCACTGGAGACCAGATGCGTAGAGCCGGCTTCATGGCACTTGGCTCGATGCCCACTCTAGCCCGGCCGATACGCGGAGCTGGAATGTACCGCACCGGGCTGTGCACCCGCACTGGGGACACCGTGCGCTCCACAGCATAACACGGTGCCTGCCCGGTCTCTCTAGCCCCCCGGTAACCACAGGAAGTTGGCTCAGGTCTCCTACCTGGCGTAGCCATACTCCCTGTTAGCCCCCCCCCAAGAAATTTTTGGGGCTGACTCCCGGGCTTCCTTGCCAACCGTGTTCCCTCATATCGCCGGCTCCTCTCTCCGGCTGCCTCTGCTCTCCTCGCTGCCTCCACCTGTTCCCATGGAAGGCGATCCTTTCCCGCCAGGATCTCCTCCCATGTGTAGCAACCCTTGCCGTCCAACACATCATCCCAAGTCCATTCCTCCTTGTGCCGCTGTTGCCCGTTACCACGCCGCTTGGTCCTGTTGCGGTGGGTGATTCTGTAAGGGCGTTCGTCTGTAGGAGGAAGAGAAGCGGACCAAAGCGCAGCGTGGTGGTTATTCATGTTTTAATAAATCACTACACATGAAAAAACTAACAAAAACAAGAAATGTGAAAACGCAAAACAGTCCTATCCGGTGACACCAAACACAGTGACAGGAACAATCACCCACAAACACACAGTGAAACCCAGGCTACCTAAGTATGATTCTCAATCAGAGACAACTAATGACACCTGCCTCTGATTGAGAACCATACTAGGCCGAAAACATAGAAATGCCCCAAAACATAGAAAAACAAACATAGACTGCCCACCCAACTCACGCCCTGACCATACTAAATAAATACAAAACAACAGAAATAGAGGTCAGAACGTGACAATATGATAGAGAGGAATATAATAATATGATAAAGAGGAATATGATGGAGAGGAATATGATGGAGGGGAATATAATAATATGATGAAGAGGAATATGATAATATGATAAAGAAGAATATGATAATATGATAAAGAGGAATATGATGGAGGGGAATATGATAATATGATAAAGAAGAATATGATAATATGATGGAGAGGAATATGATGGAGGGGAATATAATAATATGATAAAGAGGAATATGATGGAGGGGAATATAATAATATGATAGAGAGGAATATGATAATATGATAAAGAGGAATATGATGGAGAGGAATATGATGGAGGGGAATATAATAATATGATAAAGAGGAATATGATGGAGGGGAATATAATAATATGATAGAGGGGAATATGATAATATGATAAAGAGGAATATGATAGAGGGGAATATAATAATATGATAGAGAGGAATATGATAATATGATAAAGAGGAATATGATGGAGGGGAATATAATCATATGATAAAGAGGAATATGATGGAGGGGAATATAATAATATGATAGAGAGGAATATGATAATATGATAAAGAGGAATATGATGGAGGGGAATATGATGGAGGGGAATATAATAATATGATAAAGAAGAATATGATAATATGATGGAGAGGAATATGATGGAGGGGAATATAATAATATGATAAAGAGGAATATGATGGAGGGGAATATGATAATATGATAGAGAGGAATATGATAATATGATAAAGAGGAATATGATGGAGGGGAATATGATGGAGGGGAATATAATAATATGATAAAGAAGAATATGATAATATGATGGAGAGGAATATGATGGAGGGGAATATAATAATATGATAAAGAGGAATATGATGGAGGGGAATATAATAATATGATAGAGAGGAATATGATAATATGATAAAGAGGAATATGATGGAGGGGAATATGATAGAGAGGAATATGATAATATGATAAAGAAGAATATGATAATATGATGGAGAGGAATATGATGGAGGGGAATATAATAATATGATAAAGAGGAATATGATGGAGGGGAATATAATAATATGATAGAGAGGAATATGATAATATGATAAAGAGGAATATGATGGAGAGGAATATGATGGAGGGGAATATAATAATATGATAAAGAGGAATATGATGGAGGGGAATATAATAATATGATAGAGGGGAATATGATAATATGATAAAGAGGAATATGATAGAGGGGAATATAATAATATGATAGAGAGGAATATGATAATATGATAAAGAGGAATATGATGGAGGGGAATATAATCATATGATAAAGAGGAATATGATGGAGGGGAATATAATAATATGATAGAGAGGAATATGATAATATGATAAAGAGGAATATGATGGAGAGGAATATGATGGAGGGGAATATAATAATATGATAAAGAGGAATATGATGGAGGGGAATATAATAATATGATAGAGGGGAATATGATAATATGATAAAGAGGAATATGATAGAGGGGAATATAATAATATGATAGAGAGGAATATGATAATATGATAAAGAGGAATATGATGGAGGGGAATATAATAATATGATAGAGAGGAATATGATAATATGATAAAGAGGAATATGATGGAGGGGAATATGATGGAGGGGAATATAATAATATGATAAAGAGGAATATGATAGAGAGGAATATGATAATATGATAAAGAGGAATATGATGGAGAGGAATATGATAATATGATAAAGAGGAATATGATATGATAAAGAGGAATATGATAATATGATAGAGAGGAATATGATAATATGATAAAGGGGAATATGATAATATGATAAAGAGGAATATGATAGAGAGGAATATGATAATATGATAAAGAGGAATATGATAGAGAGGAATATGATAATATGATAAAGAGGAATATGATAATATGATAAAGAGGAATATGATGGAGGGGAATATGATAATATGATAAAGAGGAATATGATAGAGAGGAATATGATAATATGATAAAGAGGAATATGATAGAGAGGAATATGATAATATGATAAAGAGGAATATGATAGAGAGGAATATGATAATATGATAAAGAGGAATATGATAGAGAGGAATATGATAATATGATAAAGAGGAATATGATGGAGGGGAATATGATAATATGATAAAGAGGAATATGATAGAGAGGAATATGATAATATGATAAAGAGGAATATGATAGAGAGGAATATGATAATATGATAAAGAGGAATATGATAGAGAGGAATATGATAATATGATAGAGAGGAATATGATAATATGATAAAGAGGAATATGATAGAGAGGAATATGATAATATGATAAAGAGGAATATGATAGAGAGGAATATGATAATATGATAAAGAGGAATATGATGGAGGGGAATATGATAATATGATAAAGAGGAATATGATAGAGAGGAATATGATAATATGATAAAGAGGAATATGATAGAGAGGAATATGATAATATGATAAAGAGGAATATGATAGAGAGGAATATGATAATATGATGGAGAGGAATATGATGGAGGGGAATATAATAATATGATAAAGAGGAATATGATGGAGGGGAATATGATAATATGATAGAGAGGAATATGATAATATGATAAAGAGGAATATGATAATATGATAGAGAGGAATATGATGGAGGGGAATATAATAATATGATAAAGAGGAATATGATAGAGAGGAATATGATAATATGATAAAGAGGAATATGATAATATGATAGAGAGGAATATGATGGAGGGGAATATGATAATATGATAAAGAGGAATATGATAGAGAGGAATATGATAATATGATAAAGAGGAATATGATAGAGAGGAATATGATAATATGATAAAGAGGAATATGATAGAGAGGAATATGATAATATGATAAAGAGGAATATGATAAAGAGGAATATGATAATATGATAAAGAGGAATATGATAATATGATCAAGAGGAATATGATAATATGATAAAGAGGAATATGATGGAGAGGAATATGATAAAGAGGAATATGATAATATGATAAAGAGGAATATGATAGAGGGGAATATGATAGAGGGGAATATGATAGAGGGGAATATGATGGAGAGGGATATAATAAAATGATAAAGAGGAATATGATAGAGGGGAATATGATGGAGGGGAATATGATGGAGGGGAATATGATAGAGGGGAATATGATAGAGGGGAATATGATAGAGGGGAATATGATGGAGAGGAATATGATGGAGGGGAATATGATGGAGAGGAATATGATAGAGGGGAATATGATGGAGAGGAATATGATGGAGGGGAATATAATAATATAAAAAAGAGGAGTATGATAATATGATAAAGAAGAATATGATAGTATGATAAAGAGGAATATGATGGAGAGGAATATGATAATATGATAAAGAAGAATATGATAGTATGATAAAGAGGAATATGATAGAGAGGAATATGATAATATGATAAAGAAGAATATGATAGTATGATAAAGAGGAATATGATGGAGGGGAATATGATAATATGATAAAGAAGAATATGATAGTATGATAAAGAGGAGTATGATAGAGAGGAATATGATAATATGATAAAGAGGAATATGATGGAGAGGAATGTGACAGAGAGGATTTGTTTGATTAGATCACTTTAAGATTTAAAACCTGTTAAACTGACAGTCCCTGAAACACAACTACCTTAATAAAATGTGTCCCTCTTGACTGATGACTAAAGCCATAGTGAAACTGCAAAATGGGGGTCAGATCAACTGTTCATTGTGAAATGTATGTGTTCAATCTCATACATTTGCTCTGTATATATTTTCTGCTTTGAATGTAATTGTATCTGTTTGATATGATAGATGAGAATATGATAGATAGGAATATGATCGAGAATGAATGGAGGAATGTGTGACGCTCTTGAGTCTGATTGGTTAGATCAACTGGAAAGACATGGATAAGAAACATTTCAAACAAGTTTTTAAACAATGGGACCTGTTGGCAGGTCTAAAACTACTGTTCTATAGTCAGCTGATATTGATTTCCTTAATAATAAATTGAACTACAATGCAAGAATTCAGGGACACCTACTCTTCAATCAAATGTTTCAGGCCTAGATAATTACACACCCAGCACATCTTATTTCTCTACCAGCATGCGAACCGTGAAGATCCCTCAACTGCAACAGCTCTAGTTGTTTTAACCGATCAATGGATCAGGTCACTTGACCAAAATAAGCTGCTTCTTGATTTTAGTGCAACATTTGACCTTGTTGATCATATGGCTAATAGCTGAGGCCATTGAGGAGAGATGTTTTCTTAAACACTCACTGAGGTGTCACAGTCTACAGAATACCTGTTTTACTGTATGTAGTAAGGTAGCCTAAATATTTTATTAATGATGAAGATTTTGATGAGCAACACTGACATTAGCGGAAGGCTAAGGTCAAACAAATAACCTAAGTAAACCTGGATGCTAGTTGTGAAATCTAAAACATATTCAATTTGAAATAGGCAAAACACCTGTACTATGAATGGTCAACAATTTAATAAGAGGTAGAGCATTTTATTTTAATAAAACATTTGGTTACATGGATTCAATGTAAATATTACATATGACTGTGCTCAACAGGTTAAAAAAAAGGGAATTGTTCTAGCATTTGATTACACATGAGAGCTTCTGTGGGTAGTCATAGCAATGGGGCCTTCATTGTGACATCACAAGATTCTGATTCTGGGAGGTTAGCTGTTGCACAGACAAACAGAACAGTGCAAAGAGACTGATTCAACTAACCACTGACAGATTATTCATGTCCTATTTCATTAGCAAGAGAACACGCTGCTTACTTGAGAGGTAGGTTGTAATATAACTTACTGTTTAACTATGTTTCTGAAGAATAACTACTTTTTAAATGACTTGTGTACTAACATGACCCTTTAAGTAGGCCTGACATGTAATCATGGTGACAGTTTGCTTGAATCAGTTTTTTTGTGAGAAAAATGTTCATCCTGACAACTGAGATGGCATGTTACAGTTGTTGTAGTCAGCCAGCCTAATGGCAAATACATTCTATTGATGAAAGAAAACCGCATCTCTGTGTTAATCCCCAACATACATTGTAATCAATTATCTCTAAAAATATGTAACACAAGGGTAGGTTGTGTAAAAAACAAGTAGGCGAACTTGGCTAACTTGTAGTTGCTAATTTTAAAAAAATATTCAGATTTTCTTGATTAAATGGTCATCCATTTCAAATGGTTGAATTGATAGACCTCATTAAATTGAGTTGCACTCAGAGGCACTCAAAGAGAAGACTGGAGTGATTCAAATAGATGAAACTGTACAACAAGTTTGGTCCATGATGGAAATAGTCACTTTCTTCCCCCAAAACCTTTTTGAATGATATTATATAAGTGATTAGTGTGGTTTGTGAGAACCAGGGCCAATATGGAGTGGCGTTACATGAGGGGGTTGAATAAGGCTCAATAGTAAGGTACAGAGAGAGCCTGAAGTTTGATTGTTAAAGTCTATGTTGTGCTTTCTCATCTCCAATGGCAACGCCTTGCATCACAATGAAGATGTCATGAAGGATATTGTGCACATAATGATAGGAACAGCCAAAATTGATTCATTTGAACTTGGTCGCTTTTCCAGTAGCCAACTTTTTACTAATAATTCAGATAGGCCTATTGCGTAATCATCTCTGGAATGGGATTGTCACTTGCTTAATTGTAAGTAAAGGGGAAGAAATGTGAGCACATCGTAAAGAGATGTATTATTCTTTGGTTAGCAACACACCACTTACTACAACGTTATGTATTTTCCAGACTTATTGTTAGCTAGGAGGAAGACATGGAGGATTCAACGCTGACACAGAGGAGGGCTGAGTGTCAGTTGAAGGATAGGGAGATCCAGACAGACTACATGATGGAGCTGGGAGCCAGGTTGGTTCTGGTGAGACAGATCCAGAGGGAGCAGGAGAAGGAGATGAAGAGGATTTGGTTTGAGACGAGGAAAATGCCAAGCCTGATTGAGGAGGTAACAAGACCAACTTTGACAAAGTCGACTAGAGTTCTGTTGAACAATATTGATTCAATCAAATATATGTCAATATACTGGCAAAATGTGCCATATGCCATTGAACGTAAGCTAACAGTATTTTGTCTGATAACTTTTCTTGTGTTGTATTGTGTATGTCTCTGAGTATTGTTATGTACATAGTCCTCAGTTCTTATGGTTGCCTTGTCTTTAAAACAAATTAAATAACAAGACCAAGCGATCTCTCATAGACCTTCAAATCAGGATAATGTAGTTGTCTGACCTAGCTACCTTAAGTTGAATGCACTAACGGTAAATTGTTCTGGACAAAAGCTTCTGCTAAATGTCTAAAATGTCAAATGTTGTGCTGGGTGTAGTGCATGTATTTTTACACTTAGTTGACCCGTTAGCTAGAAGACCCAGGGTTGGTACAGACTGGTGCAGAGCATCTGAGAGGACACTAGATATATACAGGGTCTTAGGAAAGTATTCAGACACCTTTACTTATTCCACCTGTTGTTACTTTACATCCTCATTCTAAAATGGATTAAATAAAATAAAGATTCTCAGCAATCTACACATAATACCCCACAATTACAATGCGAAAAAACTGTGTTACATTTGTATTGAAAATGTATTACATTTAAAAACAGAAATACTTTATTTACATAAGTATACAGACCCTTTGCTATGAGTCTCGAAATTGAGCTCAGGTGCATCCTGTTTCCATTGATCGTCCTTTCGATGTTTCTTACAACTTGATTGGACTTGTTGTAAATGAAATTGATATGACATGATTTGGAAAGGCACACACCTGTCTATATAAGGTCCCACAGTGGACAGTGCATGCCAGATCAAATACCAAACCATGAGGTAGAAGGGATTGTCCGTAAAGCTCCGAGACAGGATTGTGTCGAGAAACAGATGTCCGCAGCATTGAAGGTCCCCAAGAACACAGTGACCTCCATCATTCTTAAATAGAAGAAGTTTGGAACCACCAAGACTCTTCCTAGAGCTGGACGCCCGGCAAGCTGAGCATTCGGAGGAGAAGGGTCTTAGTCGGGGAGGTGACCAAGAACCCGATAGTGACTGACAGAGCACAAGAGTTCCTCTGTGGAGATAGGAGAACCTTCCAGAAGGACAACCATCTCTGCAGCACTTCACCAATCAGGCCTTTACGGTAGATTTGCCAGATGGAAGCCACTCCTCAGTAAAAGGCACATGACAGCCCACTTGGAGTTTCCCAAAAGGCACCCATTGACTCTCAGACCATGAGAAACAAGATGCTCTGGTCTGGAGGAAATCTGGCACCTACGGCACAGTCAAGCACGGTGGTGGCAGCATCATGCTGTGGGGATGTTTTTCAGCGGCGTGGACTAAGAGACTAGTCAGGATCGAGGCAAAGATGAACGGAGCACAGAGAGATCCTTGAAGAAAACCTGCTCCAGAGCGCTCAGGACCTCAGACTGGGGGCGATGGGTCACCTTACAACAGAACAACGACCCTAAGCACAAGCCAAGACAACGCAGGAGTGACTTTGGGACACGTCTCTGAATGTCCTTGAGTGGCCCAGCCAGAGCCCGGACTTGAACCGGATCGAACATCTATGGACAGACCTGAAAATAGCTGTGCCGCAACTCTCCCCATCCAACCTAACAGAGCTTGAGAGGATCTGCAGAGAAGAATGGGAGAAAGTCCCCAAACACAAGTATGCCGAGTGTGTAGCGTAATACCCAAGAAGATTCTATGCTGTAATCGCTGCCAACGGTGCTTCAACAAAGTACTGAATACGAAAGCATATTCCCATTATTTTTATTTTAAATTAATTTGGAACGATTCTGTTCTTGCTTTGTCAATATGGGGTATTTTGTGTAGATTGATGACTGAAAAAAATTATTTAATCAATTTTAGAATAAGGCTGAGGTAACAAAATGTGGAAGAAGTGAAAGGGTCCGAATGCTTTCCGAAGGCACTGTATATGTGATGTAAAAGTAAATAGAGTTCACTCATAAAGAATGTATGTACTGAATGTGATCACTTTCATCATGTCTGTTTCTTTTCTCCTGCAGAATGTGAGAGATGTGACCAAACGTCCACTCACTGAGTTCATGGCTCCCTGTATTGACTCCCTCCCACCACTGGCTTTCACCAATCGGAGGCCAATACCAACCATGTTGCATCCCCCCTCTCCATTGGTCATACGCACTCAGGATGCACAGCGATTCATTGTATTTTCCTACTTTGTCCCTGCTGAGTGCCCAGTTTCCACAGAGGCCACAGCAGATGTATCTGCTGGTAGAAGAGAGGACTTGTCGACAGATACACATCTTTCCTCAATGCTGCATCGATACCTGCCACACTTCTTTAACGATGACTCCATTCCACCACAGCAGACAGTAGAGGGAACCACTGAGGACTCAGATTCTCCAGTGGCAATATCTAATATCAAGGAAGAGGACAGATTCTATCCTTTCTCCCTCCCACCACTGGCTCAGCGGTTCATTGGCAATTCATTCAAAGTCCCGGAAACCTCCCAGCCTGCTGTTTCAGCCACGGAGTGCCGAGTTGCCACAGTGGACACTGCAGATACAGCCACTGTCAAGAGAGAGAACCGATGGGCAGCTACAATTCTTCCTTCAGTGCTGCCTCCATGCCTGCCACCAGTCGTTGACGATGACTTCATGCCTCCAGAGCACACAGTAGAGGAATCCTATGTGGTCTCATTTGCTACAGAGGCCACTTCAGGCACAGCTACTGTTGATGGAGTGGACAGATCAGCAGCTAAATGCCCTGTCCCAATGCTGCCTCCAAGTCTGCCACGTGTCTTTGACGACAAACTGTCAGGGGCGGCAGTAGAGGGAACCAACAAGTGTCCAGTTGCCAGTGAAACAACCAATGATGTGTCCACTCACCTCAAAGAGGACATGGGAGCTGATCAAAGCCCTCCTGACCCTGCAGCACTGCCTCCAAGCTCGCCATGTATCTGTGACTCTGACCACAAACTGACCAAGGAGGAAAAAGAGGATGTACCCGAGTCCTCCCTTGCCACAGAGATCGCTGTAGGCACATCCATTGTCCAGGGAGAGGACCTGGATAAAAGCCCTGCTCCAAGGCTGCCTCCAAGCTTGTCACACGTTTTGGACAATGACCATAAGCAGCCAGAGGAGACGATAGAGGAAGCCACTGAGTGCTCAGTCGCCGCAGAGGCATCAGTTGCTAATAGAGAGGATCCATCAGCAGCCACAGGTCTTCCCTTAGTGCTGCCTTCAAGCCTGCAACTTGTCTTTGACAATGACTACAAACTACCAGAGGAGGCAGTAGAGGGCACCAGCAAGTGTCCAGTTGCCCGTGAAGCAGTCGCTTCCGTGTCCACTGTCCTCCAAGAGGAGTTTTTGGCTGAAAAATGTCCTCCTGCACCCACAGCACTGTCTCTAAGGCTGCCCTGCACCCACAACATTGACCACAAACAGCCAGAGGAGACCGTTGAGAACACCACAGAGTGCTCAGTTGACATAGAGGAAAGTGCAGTTGCATCCACTGTCAAGAGAGAGGAAATGATGGGTGATAAAAGCCCTGTCCATGCACTTCCTCCAAGCCTGGCATGCATCCATGACAAGGACCCCAAGCAGCCAGATCAGAAAGGAAGGGGCACTACTGTGGAGGTGGATATCTGCCCTCACGCTCAACAGCTGGTCTCAGATGCTAACTTAACTCTGGCAACCCGCAATGATGAGCTGCCCAACCCTCTGATCTGCGTAGTCACTAAGATGCCTGTTAGAGTTGGAGCATCCATATGCAGGACAGAGGATGAGGAACCCAGGCCCTGGACCCTGGAAGAGGTAAAGGTAGGTGTCGAATTTCACCTTACTACTTTACAGGGATGGTGGTCATTTCCATTTCAATTCAATGCGTTGAAGAGAATTGGAATCTTAGAGTCTTTTGATTGGAATTGAAATGGAATTGACACCAACCCTGCTGCTCTTTGCTCATAGTATAAAACATCACCCCTCACTAGGGTTAGCATTTGTATTACTTTTAGTATGGACCCAGGAAATATCTATAGGTATTGTATAATCTAATGGGGTGCCCCTTGTGGCCATCATTGTATGTTGATCACTCAGTTGTGTATTGAATGTGCTACATTGGAACAATATTACATCTAGAGTCAATGTCTTCCTGTTAGGATCATTGGATAGGCATTGAAATTGAGAGTGAAGAGAGGAGCGTCACTGAGGAGGTGAGCCCGAGGGAGGGATTGAAGAGTGAGGCGGATTGTGCCCATTCCAAGTGCTCTATTGGGAAGGTTTCAACAGAGAGAGCAGAAACCATCCTGGGAAGAGTGGGCTTTCTGCTCATGAACCAAATGCAGAAAATCCCATTTTTGAAGATGGAGGAAAAAGAGAAAAATAAGAAACTGAATAAGAAGTTGAAAGATGAAGAGAAAGAGAGAAAGGAGATAAAACACAAGGAGGAGGAGCAAAAAAAGAGGGAGAAGAAAGAGATGAAGGAGAGAGAGAAAGAGCAGAAGAAAGTCATGAAGGCTGAGAAGAAGAGGGAGAAGTTAGAACAGAAAAAGAGAGAGAAGGAAAGAAAAGAGAAGGAAAAGGCAGAGAAAAAGAGGTTAGAGGGGCTGATGAAGATACATAATGACATGATAAAAGACAGAATTAAGAAAGAGAAGAAGTGTTCTGAGGAGCTGAAAAAGAGAGAGAAAGCTCAAGCTGCATTCTTGGAGATGGAGAGAAAGATTCAAGAAAAGGAGGAGAAGAAGAGAGAAAAGATGAGGAGAGAGGAGAGGAAGAGACTGGAGGAGAAGAAAAAGAGGGAACCAGCTGGAGGTGGAACTGAGACGGTGATAGAAGAGCAGGGAAGGGATGAAAGCTTGAAGATGGATGAGTAGACTGGGTAATAGAGAGTAGGGAGGGAGGGATATGGTATTTTTGCATGCAATGAAAGAACGAAGCATTTAAAAATAAAATAAAAAATGTTTACTCTGTTTGATTTTTGTTAAGGCATACTGTACAACACTTTATAAACACAAAATGTTGACTTTTCACACATCTGGGGAGTGTTTAATGATGAGGAGTTGAGGAAGAACAGGGGGGGAGTTGGAGGGTGGAGAGGAATATGATACAGAGGAATTTGATAGAAGGAATATGATATTTTATTTTATTTCATTCGGCATGTCAGTTCAGAACAAATTCTTATTTACAATGACGGCCTACCAAAAGGCAAAAGGCCTCCTGTCTGGGATTAAAAATAAATAAATAAACTTAAAACATAGGACAAAACACACATCACGACAAGTGAGACAACACAACACTTTAACCTCTTTCAGCTAGGGGGCACTATTTTTATGTTTGGAAAAAGAACGTTCCCAAAGTAAACGGCCTATTTCTCAGGCCCATATGCTAGAATATGCATATAATTGACAGATTAGGATAGAAAACACTCTAAAGTTTCCAAAACTGTCAAAATATTGTCTGTGAGTATAACAGAACTGATATTGCAAGCGAAAACCTGATGAAAATAAAACCAGGAAGAGGCCTCTATTTTGAAAGCTATATGTTCCATAGCCTGCCTTCGCTCCATTTAAAGGGATATCAACCAGATTCCCTTTCCTATCGCTTCCTCAAGGTGTCAACAGTCTTTAGACATAGTTTCAGGCTTTTATTTTGAAAAATGAGCGAGCAAGATAACATTGCGTAGTGGATAGCTGGGTGTTCGCATGAGTTTTGCTTGCGCAACAGAGTGGTGCAGCCATTGACTCTCCCTCTCCTACTGAAAAAGAGACAGTGCCGGTTGATATATTATCGATTATATACTTTAAAATCAACCTGAGGATTGATTATAAAAAACGTTTGACATGTTTCTGTGGACATTACGGATTCTATTTGGAATTTGTCTGCGTTGTTGTGACCGCTCGAGCCTGTGGATTTCTGAACACAACGCGCCAAACAAACTGAGGTATTTTGGATATAAAAATAATCTTTATGGAACAAAAGGAACATTTATTGTGTAACTGGGAGTCTCGTGAGTGAAAACATCCGAAGATCAAAGGTAAGCAATTAATTTTATTGCTTTTCTCATTTTCGTGACCAAGCTACTTTGATGCTAGGTGTCCATAATGTTTTGTCTAGTGATCGATAAACTTACACAAACGCTTGGATTGCTTTCGCTGTAAAGCATATTTTCAAAATCTGACACAACAGACGGATTAACAAAAAGCTAAGCTGTGTTTTGCTATATTGTGATTTCATGAATATAAATATTTATAGTAATATTATTTGAATGTGGCGCTCTGCAATTCAGCGGTTGTTGATGAAAATTATCCTAACGTTAACGGAATGGGTAGCGTCAATTAGTTTTTAACAAGGTAGGCCAGTTGAGAACAAGTTCTCACTTACAACTGCAACCTGACCAAGATAAAACAAATCAGTGCGACAAAAACAACACAGCACATGGGTTAAACAAACGTACAGTTAATAGCATAATAGTAAAAATCTATGTTCAGAGTGTGCAAACGTAATAATATTAATGAGGTAAGGCAAAAAAATAGGTCATAGAGGCGAAATAACTACAAATTATCATTAATACTGGAGTGATAGATGTGCAGAGTATCATGTGCAAGTAGAGATACTGGGGTACAAAAGAGAAAAATAAATAAATAACCGATTTATGATTTTTCAGCACCAATACCGATACCAATTATTGGAGGACCAAAAAAGCCGATTCCGATTAATTGGCCAATTTTTTATTTATTTTTTGAAATAATGACAATTACAACAATACTGAATGAACACTTATTTTAACTTAATATAATACATCAATAAAATCAATTTAGCCTCAAGTAAATAATGAAACATGTTCAATTTGGTGTAAATAATGCAAAAACAAAGTGTTGGCGAAGAAAGTAAAAGTGCAATATGTGCTATGTAAGAAAGCTAAAGTTTCAGTTCCTTGCTCAGAACATATGAAAGCTGGTGGGTTCCTTTTAACACGAGTCTTCAATATTCCCAGGTAAGACGTTTTAGGATGTAGTTATTATAGGAATTATAGGACTATTTCCCTCTATACCATTTGTATTTCATTAACCTTTGACTATTGGATTACATGATTCCACATGTGTTATTTCATAGTGTTGATGTCTTCCCTATTCTGCCCTCCCAAGCAAAAAGGCAGTAACTGCTCATTTGGTCAAAAATTAGTTCATGTCATTTTTGTTAGATTAAATGCATGCTTAATCATGTGGACAAGTATCCTGCCTCTATTGTATTGTGTTTTGGAGAAAATGGGGTTTACCTTTGTATCATATCATTTTATTCTGTGATGCAATCGAACCTGTATGACACTGACTGACACCTACACACACATACCTTGCTAATCTAGGGATACAACTCCATGGAACAGCATTCCCGGGGGTTAAATGATGGTTGAACTTGCTCTGAAACGCCGACATCCAGACAGACACTGGTAAGAACTAGCCAGCTAAGTAGATCTGACATCAAAATGAATTAGCTAGCTAGCAAGCTAAGCTAGCTAGCGAGCATAGACTAACAATGCTACCTGCTCTCATAAGATATCTGCAATTGGTACTAACGTCAATCTATTAGCCATATAATTAATGAATTATATTCT
Source organism: Oncorhynchus mykiss (assembly GCF_013265735.2). Taxonomy (NCBI): domain Eukaryota; kingdom Metazoa; phylum Chordata; class Actinopteri; order Salmoniformes; family Salmonidae; genus Oncorhynchus; species Oncorhynchus mykiss. The sequence goes on from NC_048582.1 coordinate 19,001,587, forward strand.
GAAATTTCATCTGATGGTTTCTTTGAATCAGTACACCATACACACGATTTCTAGCCAGTGACAGCCACCTAGCTAAAACTGACGCGCCCCTACCAAAACGTCAAAACCGACGTAGCTAGCATTAGCATGAAGCAATAGATTTGTGCTACATTTTCCCATAAGAGACAATCAGCAGTTTATACTAGCTTTAATCTATTTGACCTAGAATTAATATAATCCCTATAGTTGTATTCTGACATTCAATGTGTTATTTGAACCCATAACGTTACACCACACACGATCTCTAGCCAGCTGACTAGAGACGTCAGTTGGACGTGCACCCCATACTGAGCTGTCAAAAGCCACCCACACTCGTTTTCCGGATGAGCGCACACACACAGCATTGCTAGCTCATTAATAATATATATACTCACATGTTCAGGGTTTCTGGTTTTCTTTTATATTCCAGTATTGCGTGACTGTCCTGGTCAGGAAAGTTAAAATCTCAAATTGTATCCATCACCTTTGTTGGTGGAATATGTAATTAGTACAACAAGCTTTGACATACCAAACGTGTGCTCAATGTGTCTGCTTCAGTGCCATCATTACATGAATGCGGAAAAAACTGTTTTGCATGACTTCCACCAATTCCCGTGGTCTACATGATTAGTATCTATGCGGAACAAAGTTGCCATGTGAGGGTGTATTAGGACAGTCCAACCACGTCAACACTAGATCTTATTCCTGTCAATGTCCAACCATGCAATTTTTTTGTATTTGTAAGGAAAAATGAAAATGTAAGAGCCTTTTTGGGAGCAGGTATGAAATTAATAGATGAACTGAGTTATGACAGTGAAAATGATTATGATAATGTTCGCACAAGATAAAATCAACATTGATTATATCCTATATTATAGAATAACTGAAACGGATTATGATCATATGTTTGAAAATGTCAGTATTAATTATTATCATCCATGACAGAATAGAATCATTAGGATGCAGGTCCCTGATTATTTGCTCTGTTTATTTCAGTTGAGTTTGAGGGCCACATTCCAACAAAGATTCCTGATCTACCCCCTTTAACTGAAGTCACAGTGTCAACACTACTTGAAGAAATAGAGAACCAGTGGGTGGTCTCTGACAGGTAATCATTTAATGTAATTCAAACAATTTCAGTGCTGCATTTCACATTTATTCCTATAACAAGACATAGGCTATTTGTCAAACAGTATGTAATGTCTCTATGTAAATGCAACTGGTATCTTAGTGGAAGACACACAAAGGATGCAGTTTCAACTTTGTTACACTGTCAGTAATTACACTGCTCTTGAGTCTGATTGGTTAGATCAACTGGAAAGACATAGATAAGAAACATTTCAAACAAGTTTTTAAACAATGGGACCTGTTGGCAGGTCTAAAACTACTGTTCTATAGTCAGCTGATATTGATTTCCTTAATAATAAATTGAACTACAATGCAAGAATTCAGGGACACCTACTCTTCAATCAAATGTTTCAGGCCTAGATAATTACACACCCACCACATCTTATTTCTCTACCAGCATGCGAACCGTGAAGATCCCTCAACTGCAACAGCTCTAGTTGTTTTAACCGATCAATGGATCAGGTCACTTGACCAAAATAAGCTGCTTCTTGATTTTAGTGCAACATTTGACCTTGTTGATCATATGGCTAATAGCTGAGGCCATTGAGGAGAGATGTTTTCTTAAACACTCACTGAGGTGTCACAGTCTACAGAATACCTGTTTTACTGTATGTAGTAAGGTAGCCTAAATATTTTATTAATGATGAAGATTTTGATGAGCAACACTGACATTAGCGGAAGGCTAAGGTCAAACAAATAACCTAAGTAAACCTGGATGCTAGTTGTGAAATCTAAAACATATTCAATTTGAAATAGGCAAAACACCTGTACTATGAATGGTCAACAATTTAATAAGAGGTAGAGCATTTTATTTTAATAAAACATTTGGTTACATGGATTCAATGTAAATATTACATATGACTGTGCTCAACAGGTTAAAAAAAAGGGAATTGTTCTAGCATTTGATTACACATGAGAGCTTCTGTGGGTAGTCATAGCAATGGGGCCTTCATTGTGACATCACAAGATTCTGATTCTGGGAGGTTAGCTGTTGCACAGACAAACAGAACAGTGCAAAGAGACTGATTCAACTAACCACTGACAGATTATTCATGTCCTATTTCATTAGCAAGAGAACACGCTGCTTACTTGAGAGGTAGGTTGTAATATAACTTACTGTTTAACTATGTTTCTGAAGAATAACTACTTTTTAAATGACTTGTGTACTAACATGACCCTTTAAGTAGGCCTGACATGCAATCATGGTGACAAGTGAAACTATTGACGAGAGACAGTTTGCTTGAATCAGTTTTTTTGTGAGAAAATTGTTCATCCTGACAACTGAGATGGCATGTTACAGTTGTTGTAGTCAGCCAGCCTAATGGCAAATACATTCTATTGATGAAAGAAAACCGCATCTCTGTGTTAATCCCCAACATACATTGTAATCAATTATCTCTATAAATATGTAACACAAGGGTAGGTTGTGTAAAAAACAAGTAGGCGAACTTGGCTAACTTGTAGTTGCTAATTTAAAAAAATATTCAGATTTTCTTGATTAAATGGTCATCCATTTCAAATGGTTGAATTGATAGACCTCATTAAATTGAGTTGCACTCAGAGGCACTCAAAGAGAAGACTGGAGTGATTCAAATAGATGAAACTGTACAACAAGTTTGGTCCATGATGGAAATAGTCACTTTCTTCCCCCAAAACCTTTTTGAATGATATTATATAAGTGATTAGTGTGGTTTGTGAGAACCAGGGCCAATATGGAGTGGCGTTACATGAGGGGGTTGAATAAGGGTCAATAGTAAGGTACAGAGAGAGCCTGAAGTTTGATTGTTAAAGTCTATGTTGTGCTTTCTCATCTCCAATGGCAACGCCTTGCATCACAATGAAGATGTCATGAAGGATATTGTGCACATAATGATAGGAACAGCCAAAATTGATTCATTTGAACTTGGTCGCTTTTCCAGTAGCCAACTTTTTACTAATAATTCAGATAGGCCTATTGCGTAATCATCTCTGGATTGGGATTGTCACTTGCTTAATTGTAAGTAAAGGGGAAGAAATGTGAGCACATCGTAAAGAGATGTATTATTCTTTGGTTAGCAACACACCACTTACTACAACGTTATGTATTTTCCAGACTTATTGTTAGCTAGGAGGAAGACATGGAGGGTTCAACGCTGACACAGAGGAGGGCTGAGTGTCAGTTGAAGGATAGGGAGATCCAGACAGACTACATGATGGAGCTGGGAGCCAGGTTGGTTCTGGTGAGACAGATCCAGAGGGAGCAGGAGAAGGAGATGAAGAGGATTTGGTTTGAGACGAGGAAAATGCCAAGCCTGATTGAGGAGGTAACAAGACCAACTTTGACAAAGTCGACTAGAGTTCTGTTGAACAAAATTGATTAAATCAAATATATGTCAATATACTGGCAAAATGTGCCATATGCCATTGAACGTAAGCTAACAGTATTTTGTCTGATAACTTTTCTTGTGTTGTACTGTGTATGTCTCTGAGTATTGTTATGTACACAGTCCTCAGTTCTTATGGTTGCCTTGTCTTTAAAACAAAAATTTAATAACAAGACCAAGCGATCTCTCATAGACCTTCAAATCAGGATAATGTAGTTAGTTGTCTGACCTAGCTACCTTAAGTTGAATGCACTAACGGTAAATTGTTCTGGACAAAAGCGTCTGCTAAATGTCTAAAATGTCAAATGTTGTGCTGGGTGTAGTGCATGTATTTTTACACTTAGTTGACCCGTTAGCTAGAAGACCCAGGGTTGGTACAGACTGGTGCAGAGCATCTGAGAGGACACTAGATATATACAGTGTCTTAGGAAAGTATTCAGACACCTTTACTTATTCCACCTGTTGTTACTTTACATCCTCATTCTAAAATGGATTCAATAAAATAAAGATTCTCAGCAATCTACACATAATACCCCACAATTACAATGCGAAAAAACTGTGTTACATTTGTATTGAAAATGTATTACATTTAAAAACAGAAATACTTTATTTACATAAGTATACAGACCCTTTGCTATGAGTCTCGAAATTGAGCTCAGGTGCATCCTGTTTCCATTGATCGTCCTTTCGATGTTTCTACAACTTGATTGGACTTGTTGTAAATGAAATTGATATGACATGATTTGGAAAGGCACACACCTGTCTATATAAGGTCCCACAGTGGACAGTGCATGCCAGATCAAATACCAAACCATGAGGTAGAAGGGATTGTCCGTAGAGCTCCGAGACAGGATTGTGTCGAGAAACAGATGTCCGCAGCATTGAAGGTCCCCAAGAACACAGTGACCTCCATCATTCTTAAATAGAAGAAGTTTGGAACCACCAAGACTCTTCCTAGAGCTGGACGCCCGGCCAAGCTGAGCATTCGGAGGAGAAGGGTCTTAGTCGGGGAGGTGACCAAGAACCCGATAGTGACTGACAGAGCACAAGAGTTCCTCTGTGGAGATAGGAGAACCTTCCAGAAGGACAACCATCTCTGCAGCACTTCACCAATCAGGCCTTTACGGTAGATTTGCCAGATGGAAGCCACTCCTCAGTAAAAGGCACATGACAGCCCACTTGGAGTTTCCCAAAAGGCACCCATTGACTCTCAGACCATGAGAAACAAGATGCTCTGGTCTGTTGAAACCAAGATTGAAATCTTTGGCCTGATTGCCAAGCGTCACGTCTGGAGGAAATCTGGCACCTACGGCACAGTCAAGCACGGTGGTGGCAGCATCATGCTGTGGGGATGTTTTTCAGCGGCGTGGACTAAGAGACTAGTCAGGATCGAGGCAAAGATGAACGGAGCACAGAGCGATCCTTGAAGAAAACCTGCTCCAGAGCGCTCAGGACCTCAGACTGGGGGCGATGGGTCACCTTACAACAGAACAACGACCCTAAGCACAAGCCAAGACAACGCAGGAGTGACTTTGGGACACGTCTCTGAATGTCCTTGAGTGGCCCAGCCAGAGCCCGGACTTGAACCGGATCGAACATCTATGGACAGACCTGAAAATAGCTGTGCCGCAACTCTCCCCATCCAACCTAACAGAGCTTGAGAGGATCTGCAGAGAAGAATGGGAGAAAGTCCCCAAACACAAGTATGCCGAGTGTGTAGCGTAATACCCAAGAAGATTCTATGCTGTAATCGCTGCCAACGGTGCTTCAACAAAGTACTGAATACGAAAGCATATTCCCATTATTCTTATTTTAAATTAATTTGGAACGATTCTGTTCTTGCTTTGTCAATATGGGGTATTTTGTGTAGATTGATGACTGAAAAAAATGATTTAATCAATTTTAGAATAAGGCTGAGGTAACAAAATGTGGAAGAAGTGAAAGGGTCTGAATACTTTCCGAAGGCACTGTATATGTGATGTAAAAGTAAATAGAGTTCACTCATAAAGAATGTATGTACTGAATGTGATCACTTTCATCATGTCTGTTTCTTTTCTCCTGCAGAATGTGAGAGATGTGACCAAACGTCCACTCACTGAGTTCATGGCTCCCTGTATTGACTCCCTCCCACCACTGGCTTTCACCAATCGGAGGCCAATACCAACCATGTTGCATCCCCCCTCTCCATTGGTCATACGCACTCAGGATGCACAGCGATTCATTGTATTTTCCTACTTTGTCCCTGCTGAGTGCCCAGTTTCCACAGAGGCCACAGCAGATGTATCTGCTGGTAGAAGAGAGGACTTGTCGACAGATACACATCTTTCCTCAATGCTGCATCGATACCTGCCACACTTCTTTAACGATGACTCCATTCCACCACAGCAGACAGTAGAGGGAACCACTGAGGACTCAGATTCTCCAGTGGCAATATCTAATATCAAGGAAGAGGACAGATTCTATCCTTTCTCCCTCCCACCACTGGCTCAGCGGTTCATTGGCAATTCATTCAAAGTCCCGGAAACCTCCCAGCCTGCTGTTTCAGCCACGGAGTGCCGAGTTGCCACAGTGGACACTGCAGATACAGCCACTGTCAAGAGAGAGAACCGATGGGCAGCTACAATTCTTCCTTCAGTGCTGCCTCCATGCCTGCCACCAGTCGTTGACGATGACTTAATGCCTCCAGAGCACACAGTAGAGGAATCCTATGTGGTCTCATTTGATACAGAGGCCACTTCAGGCACAGCTACTGTTGATGGAATGGACAGATCAGCAGCTAAATGCCCTGTCCCAATGCTGCCTCCAAGTCTGCCACGTGTCTTTGACGACAAACTGCCAGGGGCGGCAGTAGAGGGAACCAACAAGTGTCCAGTTGCCAGTGAAACAACCAATGATGTGTCCACTCACCTCAAAGAGGACATGGGAGCTGATCAAAGCCCTCCTGACCCTGCAGCACTGCCTCCAAGCTCGCCATGTATCTGTGACTCTGACCACAAACTGACCAAGGAGGAAAAAGAGGATGTACCCGAGTCCTCCCTTGCCACAGAGATCGCTGTAGGCACATCCATTGTCCAGGGAGAGGACCTGGATAAAAGCCCTGCTCCAAGGCTGCCTCCAAGCTTGTCACACGTTTTGGACAATGACCATAAGCAGCCAGAGGAGACGATAGAGGAAGCCACTGAGTGCTCAGTCGCCGCAGAGGCATCAGTTGCTAATAGAGAGGATCCATCAGCAGCCACAGGTCTTCCCTTAGTGCTGCCTTCAAGCCTGCAACTTGTCTTTGACAATGACTACAAACTACCAGAGGAGGCAGTAGAGGGCACCAGCAAGTGTCCAGTTGCCCGTGAAGCAGTCGCTTCCGTGTCCACTGTCCTCCAAGAGGAGTTTTTGGCTGAAAAAAGTCCTCCTGCACCCACAGCACTGTCTCTAAGGCTGCCCTGCACCCACAACATTGACCACAAACAGCCAGAGGAGACCATTGAGAACACCACAGAGTGCTCAGTTGACATAGAGGAAAGTGCAGTTGCATCCACTGTCAAGAGAGAGGAAATGATGGGTGATAAAAGCCCTGTCCATGCACTTCCTCCAAGCCTGGCATGCATCCATGACAAGGACCACAAGCAGCCAGATCAGAAAGGAAGGGGCACTACTGTGGAGGTGGATATCTGCCCTCACGCTCAACAGCTGGTCTCAGATGCTAACTTAACTCTGGCAACCCGCAATGATGAGCTGCCCAACCCTCTGATCTGCGTAGTCACTAAGATGCCTGTTAGAGTTGGAGCATCCATATGCAGGACAGAGGATGAGGAACCCAGGCCCTGGACCCTGGAAGAGGCAAAGGTAGGTGTCGAATTTCACCTTACTACTTTACAGGGATGGTGGTCATTTCCATTTCAATTCAATGCGTTGAAGAGAATTGGAATCTTAGAGTCTTTTGATCGGAATTGAAATGGAATTGACCCCAACCCTGCTGCTCTTTGCTCATAGTATAAAACATCACCCCTCACTAGGGTTAGCATTTGTATTACTTTTAGTATGGACCCAGGAACATCTATAGGTATTGTAAAATCTAATGGGGTGCCCCATGAGGCCATCATTGTATGTTGATCACTCAGTTGTGTATTGAATGTGCTACATTGGAACAATATTACATCTAGAGTCAATGTCTTCCTGTTAGGATCATTGGATAGGCATTGAAATTGAGAGTGAAGAGAGGAGCGTCACTAAGGAGGTGAGCCCGAGGGAGGGATTGAAGAGTGAGGCGGATTGTGCCCATTCCAAGTGCTCTATTGGGAAGGTTTCTACAGAGAGAGCAGAAACCATCCTGGGAAGAGTGGGCTTTCTGCTCATGAACCAAATGCAGAAAATCCCATTTTTGAAGATGGAGGAAAAAGAGAAAAATAAGAAACTGAATAAGAAGTTGAAAGATAAAGAGAGAAAGGAGATTAAACACAAGGAGGAGGAGCAAAAAAAGAGGGAGAAGAAAGAGATGAAGGAGAGAGAGAAAGAGCAGAAGAAAGTCATGAAGGCTGAGAAGAAGAGGGAGAAGTTAGAACAGAAAAAGAGAGAGAAGGAAAGAAAAGAGAAGGAAAAGGCAGAGAAAAAGAGGTTAGAGGGGCTGATGAAGATACATAATGACATGATGAAAGACAGAATTAAGAAAGAGAAGAAGTGTTCTGAGGAGCTGAAAAAGAGAGAGAAAGCTCAAGCTGCATTCTTGGAGATGGAGAGAAAGATTCAAGAAAAGGAGGAGAAGAAGAGAGAAAAGATGAGGAGAGAGGAGAGGAAGAGACTGGAGGAGAAGAAAAAGAGGGAACCAGCTGGAGGTGGAACTGAGACGGTGATAGAAGAGCAGGGAAGGGATGAAAGCTTGAAGATGGATGAGTAGACTGGGTAATAGAGAGTAGGGAGGGAGGGATATGGTATTTTTGCATGCAATGAAAGAACGAAGCATTTAAAAATAAAATAAAAAATGTTTACTCTGTTTGATTTTTGTTAAGGCATACTGTACAACACTGTATAAACACAAAATGTTGACTTTTCACACATCTGGGGAGTGTTTAATGATGAGGAGTTGAGGAAGAACAGGGGGGGAGTTGGAGGGTGGAGAGGAATATGATACAGAGGAATTTGATAGAAGGAATATGATATTTTATTTTATTTCACTCGGCATGTCAGTTCAGAACAAATTCTTATTTACAATGACGGCCTACCAAAAGGCAAAAGGCCTCCTGCGGGGATGGGGTCTGGGATTAAAAATAAATAAATAAACTTAAAACATAGGACAAAACACACATCACGACAAGTGAGACAACACAACACTTTAACCTCTTTCAGCTAGGGGGCACTATTTTTATGTTTGGAAAAAGAACGTTCCCAAAGTAAACGGCCTATTTCTCAGGCCCATATGCTAGAATATGCATATAATTGACAGATTAGGATAGAAAACACTCTAAAGTTTCCAAAACTGTCAAAATATTGTCTGTGAGTATAACAGAACTGATATTGCAAGCGAAAACCTGAGGAAAATAAAACCAGGAAGAGGCCTCTATTTTGAAAGCTATATGTTCCATAGCCTGCCTTCGCTCCATTTAAAGGGATATCAACCAGATTCCCTTTCCTATCGCTTCCTCAAGGTGTCAACAGTCTTTAGACATAGTTTCAGGCTTTTATTTTGAAAAATGAGCGAGCAAGATAACATCGCGTAGTGGATAGCTGGGTGTTCGCATGAGTTTTGCTTGCGCAACAGAGTGGTGCAGCCATTGACTCTCCCTCTCCTACTGAAAAAGAGACAGTGCCGGTTGATATATTATCGATTATATACTTTAAAATCAACCTGAGGATTGATTATAAAAAACGTTTGACATGTTTCTGTGGACATTACGGATACTATTTGGAATTTGTCTGCGTTGTTGTGACCGCTCGAGCCTGTGGATTTCTGAACACAACGCGCCAAACAAACTGAGGTATTTTGGATATAAAAATAATCTTTATGGAACAAAAGGAACATTTATTGTGTAACTGGGAGTCTCGTGAGTGAAAACATCCGAAGATCAAAGGTAAGCAATTAATTTTATTGCTTTTCTCATTTTCGTGACCAAGCTACTTTGATGCTAGGTGTCCATAATGTTTTGTCTAGTGATCGATAAACTTACACAAACGCTTGGATTGCTTTCGCTGTAAAGCATATTTTCAAAATCTGACACAACAGACGGATTAACAAAAAGCTAAGCTGTGTTTTGCTATATTGTGATTTCATGAATATAAATATTTATAGTAATATTATTTGAATGTGGCGCTCTGCAATTCAGCAGTTGTTGATGAAAATGATCCTAACGTTAACGGAATGGGTAGCGTCAATTCGTTTTTAACAAGGTAGGCCAGTTGAGAACCAGTTCTCACTTACAACTGCAACCTGACCAAGATAAAACAAATCAGTGCGACAAAAACAACACAGAGTTGCACATGGGTTAAACAAACGTACAGTTAATAGCATAATAGTAAAAATCTATGTTCAGAGTGTGCAAACGTAATAATATTAATGAGGTAAGGCAAAAAAATAGGCCATAGAGGCGAAATAACTACAAATGATCATTAATACTGGAGTGATAGATGTGCAGAGTATCATGTGCAAGTAGAGATACTGGGGTACAAAAGAGAAAAATAAATAAATAACCGATTATGATTTTTCAACACCAATACCGATACCAATTATTGGAGGACCAAAAAAGCCGATACCGATTAATCGGCCAATTTTTTATTTATTTTTTGAAATAATGACAATTACAACAATACTGAATGAACACTTATTTTAACTTAATATAATACATCAATAAAATCAATTTAGCCTCAAGTAAATAATGAAACATGTTCAATTTGGTGTAAATAATGCAAAAACAAAGTGTTGGCGAAGAAAGTAAAAGTGCAATATGTGCTATGTAAGAAAGCTAAAGTTTCAGTTCCTTGCTCAGAACATATGAAAGCTGGTGGGTTCCTTTTAACATGAGTCTTCAATATTCCCAGGTAAGACGTTTTAGGATGTAGTTATTATAGGAATTATAGGACTATTTCCCTCTATACCATTTGTATTTCATTAACCTTTGACTATTGGATGTTCTTATAGGCACTTTAGTATTGCCAGTGTAACAGTATAGCTTCCATCCCTCTCCTCGCTCCTCCCTGGGCTCGAACCAGCAACACAACGACAACAGCCACCATCAAAGCAGCGTTACCCATGCAGAGCAAGAGGAACAACTACTAGAAGGCTCAGAGCGAGTGACGTTTGAAACGCTATTACCGCGCGCTAACTAGCTAGCCATTTCACTTCGGTTACACCAGCCTCATCTCGGGAGTTGATAGGCTTGAAGTCATAAACAGCGCAATGCTTGACGCACAACGAAGAGCTGCTGGCAAAACGCAAAGAAAGCCTGTTTGAATTAATGTTTACGCGCCTGCTTCTGCCTACCACCGCTCAGTCAGATACTTAGATACGTGTATGCTTGTATGCTCAGTCAGATTATATGCAACGCAGGAAACGCTAGATAATATCTAGTAATATCATCAACCATGTGTAGTTAACTAGTGATTATGATTGATTGTCTTTTATACGATAAGTTTAATGCTAGCTAGCAACTTACCTTGGCTTACTGCATTCGCATAACAGGCAGTCTCCTTGTGGAGTGCAACGAGAGAGAGGCAGGTCGTTATTGGGTTAACTGTAAGGTTGCAAGATTGAATCCCCCGAGCTGACAAGGTGAAAATCTGGAGTTCTGCCCCTGAACGAGGCAGTTAACCCACCGTTCCTAGGCCGTCATTGAAAATAAGAATGTGTTCTTAACTGACTTGCCTAGTTAAATAAAGGTAAAAATATATATATATATATATTTATTTTTATAATCGGCGCCCAAAAATACTGATATACTATGATAAAAAAATTACAGACCTCTACATGCTTTGTAAGTAGGAAAACCTGCAAAATAGGCAGCTTATCAAATACTTGTTCTCCCCACTGTATATGAAATATGTACAAATAAACGAGGAAAGCGAATATTTTCACCGGACAAGACAAGAAAACACAGACTGCTACGCGATCTTGGGACAGTCTCTGCCCAACGAGAGAACTAAGACGACAACATAGCATGGCAGCAACACATGACAACACAGCATGGTAGCAACACAATATGACAATAACATGGTAGCAACACAACATGGCAGCAGCACAACATGGTAGCAGCACAAAACAGGGTACAAACATTGTTGGGCAGGGACAACAGCACAAAGGGCAAGAAGGAAGAGACAACAATACATCACGCAAAGCAGTCATAGAGGAAATATGATAGAGGAATATAATACACAGAATATGATAGAGGGGAATATGATATAGATTATTATAATACAGGGGAATATGATAGAGAGGGAAATGATGGAGAGGAAAAAGATAGCGGGGAATATAATACACAGAATATGATAGAGAGGAATATGATGGAGGGGAATATGATAGCGGAGAAAATGATTGAGGGGAATATGATGGAGGGGAATGTGATATAGGGGAATATAATACACAGAATATGATAGAGGGGAATATGATATATATTATTATAATACAGGGTCATATGTTAGAGAGAATATAATAGAGAGGAATATGATAGCGGAAATATTATAGAGGGAATATGATCAGTGGCGATTTGAGCTTGTAAATCTTGGCGGGGAAATAAAAAATTGTGTGGGATGAATGCCAACAAAGCCACTATACTACACAACAAAAGCATTTCGCTACACTCGCATTAACATCTGCTAACCATGTGTATGTGACAAATAAAATGTGATTTGATTTGATAAACAATATATTAATTGCCCTATAACGTGACAAACAGTGCCCACAAACTGTTATAGGCTACATAAAGCTGTCCCAACAGCAGAGTCCCAACACCTTACCACTGCTACACCTGGCTATCAGCTAGAGCCTTGTCTGGCAGCGAAATAGTTCCTTCATCCAGTGAGGAACATGGGCTACTAGCAGCTTACTACACAACATACACTTAGTGTTCATTTCTTAGCTACAGTATACATTTCTCTCTGCCTAATTAAATCAATTATGAATCATACAAGACATTTTTGGACTCAACTTGTTGTGCTGTGCTCACTTGAACAGGAAGGTGGTGCAGCGGTCCTTCGTGGGCAAATTTTGTCATCAAACTTTGTAATCAAGGTCTGGCATTCTCTGGATTCATGGTACTTTTAAGACAACTGGGAACTCAAAAAAAAAGCTTGAATCATGATTATGTCAGTGATCTTCAGGTCGTAGCTCTTTAAAGAGCTCTTTTTCCTAGCCACCGTGCTTCTACACCTGCATTGCTTGCTGTTTGGGGTTTTAGGCTGGGTTTCTGTACAGCACTTTGAGATATCAGCTGATGTACGAAGGGCTATATAAATACATTTGATTTGATTTGATTTAAAGAGGCCCGAGTTCCAAATTTACAATTCCGAGCTGGATGAAAAATGAAAACGTATTTTCCAAGTTGTAGCTCCTTTTTCCCCGAGTTACCAGTTGTCTTGAACTTACTAAACTTACTTGATGTCAGCTTTGCACACACTTGGCATTCTCTCAACCATCTTCACCTGGAATGCCTTTTCAACAGTCTTGAAGGAGTTCGCTCATATGCTGAGCACTTGTTGGCTGCTTTTCTCAAGCAATCTCACTTGGGATGAGGTCGGGTGATTGTGGAGGCTGGATCATCTGATGCAGAACTCCATCACTCTCCTTCTTGTTCAAATATCCCTTACACAGCCTGGAGGTGTGTTGGGTCATTGTCCTGTTGAAAACAAATGATTAGTTCCACTAAGCGCAAACCAGATGGGATGGCGGATCGCTGCAGAATGCTGTGGTAGCCATGCTGGTTAAGTGTGCTTGAATTCTAAATAGATCACAGACAGTGTCACCAACAAAGCAACCCCACACCATCACACCTCATCCTCCATGATTCACGCTGTGAACTACATATGCGGAGATCATCCTCTGCAGCAGAGGTAACTCTGGGTCTTTCTTTCCTGTGGTGGTCCTCATGAGAGCCAGTTTCATCATATCGCTTTATGGTTCTTGCGACTGCACTTGAAGAAACTTTCAAAGTTCTTGAAACTTTCCTGATTGACTGATCTTCATGTCTTAAGGTAATGATGGACTGTTGTTTCTCTTTGCTTATTTGACCTGTTCTTGCCATAATATGGACTTGTTCATTTTCTCCAAATAAGGTAGGGGTTGTTTACAGAAGATTGCCCTGTCACAACACAATTGATTGATTCAAACGCATTAAGGAAAGAAATCCCACAAATTAACTTTTAACATGGCACACGTGTTAATTAAAATGCATTCCAGATGACTAGCTCATGAAGCTGGTTAAGAGAATGCCAAGAGTGTGCAAAGCTGTCATCCAGGCAAAGGGTGGCTACTTTAAAGAATCTCAAATATAAAATGTATTTTGTAGCACTTCTTTGCTTACTACATGATTCCACATGTGTTATTTCATAGTGTTGATGTCTTCCCTATTCTGCCCTCCCAAGCAAAAAGGCAGTAACTGCTCATTTGGTCAAAAATTAGTTCATGTCATTTTTGTTAGATTAAATGCATGCTTAATCATGTGGACAAGTATCCTGCCTCTATTGTATTGTGTTTTGGAGAAAATGGGGTTTACCTTTGTATCATATCATTTTATTCTGTGATGCAATCGAACCTGTATGACACTGACTGACACCTACACACACATACCTTGCTAATCTAGGGGTACAACTCCATGGAACAGCATTCCCGGGGGTTAAATGATGGTTGAACTTGCTCTGAAACGCCGACATCCAGACAGACACTGGTAAGAACTAGCCAGCTAAGTAGATCTGACATCAAAATGAATTAGCTAGCTAGCGAGCATAGACTAACAATGCTACCTGCTCTCATAAGATATCTGCAATTGGTACTAACGTCAATCTATTAGCCATATAATTAATGAATTATATTCTGAAATTTCATCTGATGGTTTCTTTGAATCAGTACACCATACACACGATGTCTAGCCAGTGACAGCCACCTAGCTAAAACTGACGCGCCCCTACCAAAACGTCAAAACCGACGTAGCTAGCATTAGCATGAAGCAATAGATTTGTGCTACATTTTCCCATAAGAGACAATCAGCAGTTTATACTAGCTTTAATCTATTTGACCTAGAATTAATATAATCCCTATAGTTGTATTCTGACATTCAATGTGTTATTTGAACCCATAACGTTACACCACACACGATCTCTAGCCAGCTGACGGTCAAT